>NC_058130.1:794366316-794382372 GCF_016433145.1 Gracilinanus agilis | reverse complement strand
CCATAAAGATGATAACCAGAGAGAGAGCTCCACCATATATTCAAACCATGGTCAATGTAATCAGATCTATTCCAGGAAGAAATGTTCTGAGGTTAACAAATCTCAGAAAATGTTGGGTCATGATTTGGGCTGCATAAGAAAACATGGAATTCATTCTGAAGAGAAAGTTCATGAGAAGGAGAAGGAGAATTCTTTCCCCCGAAATAATGAACTTAATCTGCACCAGAGAACTGATACAGGAAAAAAGTGTAATCAATTAACTGTATGTGGGAAGACTGATCAGGCTCAGCAGTCTTCTCTTCAGAATACAAAGAAACCATATAAATGCAGTGAATGTGGAAAGGCCTTCCAGTTCAAGGTGGTTCTTAAAGTACATTTCAGAATTCATACTGGAGAGAAACCTTATGAATGCAGTGAATGTGGGAAAGCCTTTGCCAGGAGCAATGTACTAAAACAACATCAGAGTATTCATACTGGAGAGAAGCCCTATAAATGCAGCGAATGTGGGAAGACCTTCCGCATGAAGTCATATCTTACATTTCACTATCGAATTCATACTGGAGAGAAACCATTCAAGTGCAGTGAATGTAGAAAAGCCTTTAACAGAAAGTCAGATCTAACCAAGCATAATAGAATTCATACTGGAGAGAAACCTTTTGAATGCGATATTTGTGGAAAAGCTTTTTGCAGAAATAGTGTACTGACCATACATCAGAGAATTCATACTGGAGAGAAACCTTTTAAATGTGATATTTGTGGAAAAGGGTTTTCCTATGGCTCTAGCCTGACCCAACATCAGAAAATTCATTCTGAAGAGCAACTTTTTTTATGTAGTGTTTGTGGGAAAGGTTTTCTCCGGAGAAAATCACTGGCTTCACATCAAAGAACTCATACTTAAAAGAAAACCTATGAGTGCAGTAAATGAGAAACGATTTTCCCCCAGATGTCATCTTACATCTATCTCACTATACTATTCATATTGGAAAAGATATTTTGAATGAGAAGGTTGTGAGAAAGCCTTCCCCCAGAACACAGCGCTGACTCTCTACATCAGAAAACACATACTGGAGAGAAGTTATGAGTGCGATGTATGTGGAAAGCCTACACCCCATTGGTGGGGGAAGGGGGCCTGCCAGCTGGGTAGCTCAGTGGATGGAGAGCCTGGCCTAGACACAGGAGGTCCTAGATTCAAATCTAGCCTCAGACACTTCCTAGCTGTGTGACCCTGGGCAAGTCACTTAACCCTCATTGCGTAGCCCAATGATGGGCAAACTTTTTAAAGAGAAGCCAAAGGAAAGGAAATGCTCATCTGTCAGTCTGTTTCTATGGCAACTCTTTTGAAGTTTCTTTGTATTGTATCCTACTCATATTCATTAGATTAGGAATAATGTTGGTAGGCCCTTGCGCTGTATTTTACCCATCACTGGCCTAGCCCTTACCACTGTTCTGCCTTGGAACCAATACACAGTATTGAGTCTTAGATGGAAGGTATGGGTTTTAAAAAAAAAAAATACATACCACAAAGAAATCTTAAGAATGTAATAAATGTGGGAAGGCATTCCTCTGCATCATAGCTACTTTCTCAAGATGAAAGAATTTCTACTGGAGAGAACCTCATTCATATAATCATTGAAGCAATGCTTTTCTCTGGAGGGACTCATTGATATTGGAAAGAAACCAGAGAAATAGGTTTTCTCTTAGTGATAGTGATCCATTTCTCCTCATTAGAGGGGTAGTTGGCTAGAGATGCAAAGGAGGCGTATACTTTTTAATTAGTAACCAGTATATATTGACTGAGTTTCCTTGATCAAATATAATTGTTATCAGGGAGTTCTTTATTGGGGAGAGGAGAGTCATTGGTGACAATGGTGTGTTGGGATCAGGCCCCTCCCTCAGGTTAGGGATGGATCTTGAATAGGGAAAGACAGACTTTTGTACATTAAAAACTATCAAACAAGGCCAAGTAATTAAAAGGCAACAATACAACAGTAGGCAATCTGATTTCTAATTGGAGGAAAGATTAGAGAATTTCCTAGTTGGGATGGGGAGAATGAACAGATGCAGTTTCCTGAATTAGGGGGAAAAGTGTTCTCCCCAAGTGACTGTAAATAATCAAACAAACATGGAAAAAATAATTGATCGTAATGGGGCCACTCTTCAGAGAAGAGCTGTACAATGAGGAGAAAACTCCTTTCATGAATTTTTGGATCTGCTTGCCTTTTTGGTCAGTATAACCCAGTCCTTGGTTAAGGGTCTCTCCATGGCAGATACAGGGGGTCCCCTTTCCCTATCATGCAAGGTTAAATTCAAATAATGTAAAAAGGTTTTCTTCCATTTCCCACAATGAATAAATGTTTCTCCCAAGGAAGAATTTGGAAGAAGGCTGTAATGGAATAGAGAGGGGCTGTGCTGGCTCTGGAAGTGAGCCACTTCCCAGAGATGGGAGTCAGTGTGGTCTGACAGAGCCATAAAGACGTTTGGGCCAACTGAGGAAAAGCAGCAAAAAAGAAAGGCCTGAACTTCTGCTCTGAAATCCTTTGGCAAGGCCAGGTTCTGAGAGAACTACATACAGCCCTTTTTTAGGAGCCAAAGTACACTCCCAAGATCAGAAATTGTCGTTCCTCAAGTAGATCCCAGCAGTCTTGCTAGACTGCTCATACAAGCCATATCTGCAAAGCCTAGCAGTATTTTAGGCAAGAAACCTTGAAGCTGTATCTTCATCAGACCCATGTATGCAAAAACCAAAAACTCTTTGTATTCTGTATATGACTGAATTTTTACCTGGGCTATTCCCTTCTCCTCACTTCATTGGCTCATTCTGATGTAAGGCTTATGAGTCCTGATTGGCTTTCAGTGATATGCTTCTTTGGTAAAATCACATAAATATTGGACATGTATGTTCAATAAATTGGAATCTGTGATCCCATTCACAGGTCCTCGACCCTGTCAACTGCTCACCCACATGGAACTTTTCTCTCTCTTCTCCCTTCTCCCCTGGACCTGGTCTCTCCACAGTGGTTCCCTCAATTTCCACCATTAGCCACTTGCTTTCCTCATTCCCTCAATTCCTTCTATTTTCTTACACTCTTAAGTTTTTCCCCATATATCCTGTACATAGCTTGCCTTGTATATATTTGTTCCCTTGTCTCTCCCGTTAGGCTGTAAGCTCCTTGGGGACAGAGAATGTCTTTTGCCTCCTTTTGTAGACCTGGTGCTTCATGCCACATAGTAGGTACTTGATGGCTTTTCCATTTTTTCCAGATTACATTGATACAATTTTTAACAATTGTCACATTTTTTAGTTTTTTTCACAGATTGTATGTTGACATAATTTTTAATCACTGTTTCCTGACATTTTGTGATCCATGTTCTCTTTCCCCTCCCCAGAACAGCAGGTAATAGTGATACAGGTTGTACATGTGTTACCATATTTCCAGGTTCCTCATGTTGTGAAAGAAGATACGTACGGCTTGCTCAAGAGAAAAATTCATGAAGGAAATAAAGTGAAGAATGGCATAGGGGCCAGCTGGGTGGCTCAGTGGATTGACAGCCAGGTCTAGAAATGAAATGAGAGGTCCTGGGTTCAGACACGTCCTAGCTGTGTGACCCTGGGTAAATCACTTTACCCCTGTTGCCTAGCCCCTACCACTAGAACCAGTACACAGTATTGATTCTAAGACGGAAGGTAAGGGTTAAAAAAAAAAAAAAAAGAATGGCCTCTACTTCAGTCTGCATTTATTCTAGGGTGGCGGAGAGCCTTTTTTGTCAGGAGCCCCTTGGCATTGCTGAGAAGAGTTCATTTTTAAGAAAGAAAGACACCTTTGGGCCATCATTCTGAGCTGAAGATCCAAACACTGTGGAAATTCAGGCTGAGAGACTCCCCCTCCCTGGGCTTAGCATGTGGCAGAGATCCCATATAGATGGCCAACAGGAGGTCTTTGGCTGGTAATTGGCCTGACTCCACAAGGCAGGAGGTACACAGTGTGCGAAGAAACATACCATAGAGTTTAAAAACAAGGTTTTGAGCCTTTGATACAAAGTCATAAATCCTCATATGAGCTTAAGATAAGAACTCTTTATGAATCCTCTGATGCTAGTCCAGAATCTTCCCCTGCCTTCCTTGGCCATGGGGATAAGATGGGGGGCCAGGAGTGAGCATCCATCTTCACAGGTCCCCCCCAATGCCTGGACATGCCAACGTAGTTTCCTTGTGATCTCAGGCCAGCTGGGCTCCTCTCCTTTATGGCTTTCAGCTTCCTGGAGAATTCCACACCCCTGAAGCCTCTATTCCTCCAATGGAAACTCTTCATCTAGGTGGTTGCTGTGAGATTCCAGGACACCAAATGGCCCTTTCCAATAGTCTGGTTAATATTCTATTACTGTATTGAATGTATTCCATACAGTTCCTGTAATAACTGGGTCTGACTCTCAAAATCATCATTGTGGTTCCCTCCCGAGAAGATCCCAAGTGATTGCTTGGTTTATGATCGATAATAGAAAAGCAATAAAAAACCATTTTCCTTTCCAGTGTATTCTCAGTTGATTCTCCTCCATGATTGCTGTTCCTGTGTACAAGGTTCTCCTGATTCTGTACTTAATAACTGTTGGATACCCAGGAGAGCTGCTTCATCAGGATGGGCCGACTCTACCATTGACCCCTGGGACAAACCCCAAAAACTGCTTTGGCTGTAAAGTTGCTGCAGGATTCCTTCTTGCTTACTATGCAATAGAAGTGAACTATTGCCCAAGGCATGGGCTCTCTGATTCCGGAGGGAAGGAAGTCTGGTGGCTACATCTGTCTGAGTAGATGGCTTTGCTGTGACCACATCCCTGTCAGATTTTAGGTTCAGATGGTGTCTGGGATGAAGGATGGAGCTGACCCCAGCCATAAGGTTCTGTTCTGGCAATATCCTCAATACATGACAGCTTCTCTTGGCCACCCTCCTATAATCCAGGAGTTTTTGGAAACACAAGCAAACTTGAAGTCCCTGACAACATTTTCATTGTTTTCTAAAGTCTAAGAAGGAACTTCTGAGTCTGTTCTGGAAATTAGATCTTTCCCTCAGGCCTTGGGCTCTCTTGAATCCATAGCTCACAAGCCAGTAGGCCATGAAGGGCCTTGTTTTAGGTTTGTGCTTTCTGCCATTTTGGGAGTCAAAAAGAGAACACAATGGAATAAGCATCCTTCCCTTGTAGAAGGAGATTGGCTACGTCTCCCATCTCTGACCTTTCCCTCCTCCTGTTCTTTCGAAATCCAGGAATCTGGCTCTTTCCAGAAGACATGTCATCTGTGGCTACCCTCCCCAGGCCCAAAGCGTGTTCCATAGTGTTTCCACACAGTAGGCTGAGATCCCAGATTCTTGCAGACATTCTGCAGTAGTCAGCAGTCTCTCAGTATTGAGGCCATCTTCACTTGACTGGCCCTGGCCAGATCCTGGTGGCAAGGTCATTCTCCTTCCACGACCAATATTTCAGGATGTCCTCTACAGGATCCCTCTCTTCCCCCAGCGCCAGCTCTCCTTCATTCTTTGGGATTCAGCTTGCACGTTCATGTCCTACCTCCTAGCGGATCAATTCTGATGCCTTACCCCTTTCCCTCCACCTCAGCCACATAAAGATAAGCATATCTTTGGTCTCTTCCTTATTCATAATTGATCCAGAGACCCCTGGGAATGGCAATGTCCTCCAGAACGCCAGGTTTCTATCCCACCTAGCCACCATAACCATCCTACAAGGGAGCAATCCCTAAGGAGAAGCAGGGCCCCATCTCTACTGTCAACATTCATCGCCAACCACAGTGGCGAAGCCCCAGAGCCCTAGAAAGAAAAGAAGCCCCCAGTCCATGGAGCACAAACCTTGCTTACAGTCCAGTTCCTGCAACCATAACCCCAGGGAACTAGTCCTAGTGTGATGGGCACCAGGGTTCCCCAGTACACCCCAAATTCCTAGAGACATCACAGGTCAAAGGTTACATGAGGAATTCACCTTGTAGGGCTGGTGGATCAGAGGGTCACAAGTCAGATGTCTGAAGGTTTCTCCCTCAGTTAAAACCTGTGACCCCAAAATAATTCAGAATTCTTTGTGTTTTCTCCCAAGTGCGTTATCCTGTTATCAGTCACTAACCTTGAGTTTAACAACCTCTCTGTACTTCTCATTTTGCAGTCAGAATGAGGATTTGTCTGGAGAAAATTTTAGATAGGCAACAAAGGTTCTGTGTGAATTTAACATTATTAAAACATGCTAAAAGCTTTCCCCTGAGAAAGAAAAAAAACTGGGTGTCTTTTGCCCTGGGAAAATTGGGTGTGGGCAGGTGGGGCAGGCCAAATATTTTACTTTGAGAATAATACATGTTTTAATTCTATCTCACACATAGTTATTTCTCAATTTGCTGTCAGGAGAATTTAGGATAGAATAGTGGATCCTAGTCATTTCTATGAATATATTTGTTAACAGGAGATATCCCTTCAACTATAGACATGATTGCAGAGATTTGCCATTGGGGGTGTAAAAGTGAAATTTGGGAAATGTATCAAACTACATTTCCCGTGGTCCAACGGGTTTCCGTTTCTGGTTTTTGGGCTTGGGAAGGCTTACGTCTTGACGCAGGGAAGGGTTTAAATCTCCTGGGTTAGGAGGAAGTGGCCCTTTTTGCGAGTAGGCGCTTCCAGGAAACAGGAAACAAAATGGAGGCGGCAGTTTTGAATGCTTACAAGCGCGTGGTCTAATGATTTTATCTATCAGCATGGCTTTAATTAAAATACTAATATATATATTTATACAAGCCTTTATCATTTTTCATATTTATAGGGGTTAATTTTATAGGCAAGTATTATAAGAAATGCTATGGAGCAAATTGGTTGGTGATGCCAGCAACCCAGGGAGGTGCCTTCTGGTAACTGTAGATGTAACACTATATCATGGGAAAGCTGCAAACATTCTCAGCTGGCTTCCCTAGAAAGAAACTTCAGTTTTATACCTGACAGGTTCTATACATGGCTGTGCATCATTGCCAACTTATACTTGGCATCAGTGCTGCAAATTTGGGGAGCATTTTTCTCTTGTTTTAGTGATACTCCCCTTTTCTCCTGTTATGGCAAGTTTCACACAGTCATGAAATGCAAAAAGTCCTAAAGAGTCTAATGCTGAATTGAATTGAAGATACAGGTATATAGAATTTGAGCCATTCAAACAATCAAGCAGATAAATACTAAGTTTTAGTTATCAGGAAAAAATGACCTAGGATCCATTCACTTGGATGTGTTGTTTTAATTGGGTATTATTTAGCACATGGAGAGAGAAGGCATATCCTGAAAATGCATGAGTTCAAAGGGACCTGAAATCAATGTTAAAATGATAGTAAATGTGAGTGAAAAGTTCAGTCCATTTAGAGTATGGTTATGGTTATTAACTAAGCAATTAAAGTGAAACAAAAGATGTTTTTAGGTCCCCAGAATCTCATTCTCCAGAAGAGGAAGTAAGATGTGTCAATTTAAATTTTTGAATTTAAATTTAAATTTTGAGTTTAATTTTAAAATTGTTTTGAAACTGCAATTGTCCTGTAAGCATTTTTAAATATTATTTTGATTCTATAATAATAATACACTTAATTAGAATTTTTAAAGTATTGGCTAACATTATTTTTCAGTATTGTTTTTTATCAATCAAGTATCAAGTTGTTTTTTTTAAATCAAGCCAGTATCAAGTAATTTTTATCAAGCCAGTGTCGACATGGAATCTAGAGTTCCCAAACTTGTAGCTTAGTGAGGTATGATGAACCCCAAGTTTAGAAATAGTTTGTAGGTTGGAGACCCCAAAAGCTTGTGCTTGTTCCCTGTTCCCTTGAGAATCCACCCTGAAGGGAATCTCAGGCTAGCAGTTGCAGACTGAATAATGGACCCCAGGGTAAATGCTAAATACCCTTTTTGTCTTAGGTAGTCTTCCCCATTGTATCAAAGACCCTTCCCAGGAAGACTACCTGGGCAGGGACCATTCCTTTAGTATCCATTGTGTAAGCAGCCCCTTCCCCTACACCCTAGCCTCTAGCTATGATCCCTTTCTCTAGCTTGATTGTATCCTGTCAGTATAATGTCAATCATCTCTCCCAGCCCCTGGATCTTCCCAAAAGGTATATAAGTTCCCCAATTTCCTTTGTCCCTAGGAGTGGTCATCTAGTGCGGTGTCACTCCCAGGGGGTCAGGGAGCAGAGCAAAGCAGTGTTCCTTTAGACTCTGCACAAGGCGCAGCTCTGCAGAAGAGGCCAAGTAGCCCTCATCCCCCTTTCCCTTGATTAAAGAGTGGTTTATGACTATTTAATAGTACCGCGTTTTTTCTAAGTTAACACCAATATCAAGTAATTTCCAAGAACCAACAGAATATTTCAATCAGGCCAAAATTACTGAATGTCTGCTGTGGCTGACAGCATAATTTAGTCCTGTACATACTTATAAGCAAATATCAGAAGAGTCAATCAGTTCCTATTGGAGAATTTAGCTACTGATTTCTCATGTTTTCTTTTCCAGTAATTAAGCTATTCAAGAACCTGTCTATTGAAAAGGAGACTTCTACAAAAGAAGGTCACTGAAGCCTACATCAGGACCTATAGGACTTGTAGGACATGACATACTTTGGGAAATAGGGTAGCTTTTCTGTTAATATTTTGCCAGAAGCCGAGTGTTCCTCTTCTGGCCAATTGTCAATGCTTCACTACATATGGGGAGTGCCCCCAGAAGCAAATTGTCCATGCTTAGATCCCTTGTCTCCCTTCCACCATTGGTAAGAAGTGATTAGAATCTCCTGGCACACTGTCCTTTGTCACTTGATTTATGGTCAATGGTGGAATTGTTGTGACCAGACTGGGGAAATGACAACCTTGTTTTATGAAACCCCAAATTTACCTTTCTGCCAAAGGGAACTTGCCTTTAAGGAACTCCTGAAATGACCCTTCTTCCAGAGTGAACAATAAGCTATCCACCACCCATATGGGTGATAGAGATAATTAAGTCTTAAGTACTCTTTTTGGTTTCTTGGTTTCTCTTATTGTATTTAGGCCTCTCCCAGATACCTTTGCCTCAGGCTACAGATTCTTTCCCAAACCTCTGGTTAATGGGCAGGTTGTTTCTCTAGTTATATTCCCCAAAGTGTATGTTGGATCCCAAGTTCTTTAGTTCTGTAAGGATAGAGGGATAAGGAATAAGGGAAAATGAAAGAGTTGTCTCTAAAAGGGAGAGTGGAGAATTTAGCCATGACCCCTGGGAAAAGATTCTAGAAGGAGAAGGCATTGCAGAGGAGGGTTTGGGAAGTTAACTGAGTTAACTGTATCTATACAAAGGGCTGTCCCTTATTCTTGATTTGTTACTTATTGTCACGTGTGGGTAACTCGTCTCCCCTCCCCACTAAGGAAGGTGAGGAATTACATCATTTCTATGGCTAGGATGAGTAGATTTTTGACTATTAATGGGTTCAAGCTAATTCCATTTACACATACTGTTAACCACTTCACAAGTTATCAAAATTGGAAAAAAGAACTTTTTGATTAATTGCTCCCAAGTAAAACGGGTACCTTCTATTGACACTGAATGACTGTATCCTGTTACATTTACTGTATTTGCTGATTGTTTTAAGAATTAATTTTGTTTTTTAAGTTCACATATTAATCTACTCCATGACATTCCATTATATTATGTCACTTTCAATTACTATGTTTTGGCTATTAGCTATATATTCTGTTACATTGTTTTTATTTGTACCCTCTCACTGTGACTGGATTGGTGAAAACACCATTGTAAAAGCCCATAAACACCTTGCACAAATCCTTTCAGTGGTAAAACCATAGGTCCTTAGGGATGCTGAGTTTGTCACCAGATCCATCAAGGTCACATGATGCCTATACAGCCTTTTGTTCTTTTGCATATGTTAATTGTCACATAGATGATGGATGGACTCCATCAAACTGGTTTCAACCTGAATACAGGTTTTGGAGAATTTAATGAGCTAAATATTTAAATTGATTTTAAGGGTTTTGAGAAGTGATTTTTAGATATTTACTAATTTATATAAGATAGATAGATAGATAGATAGATAGATAGATAGATATTTAGATATAATCTAATTTAGATTAGTTATCCTGTAATGGGTTATAATCTCATCCAGGAGGTGTGAAGGATTTTTTCCTGTGAAGTCCTAGTAGCTTCAAAATGAATTCATTATATTTGTAACTCTTCAGCTTATTCTACTTTTCCACCAGAATAATCTAAATTCTTGGTGACATTTTAGATCCAAAAGGTTTTTATCAGCAGTACAGAGATTTGTGTTTGTGTTTTTCTAGGCTCTCTTGCCAAATTTTGGAATAATGGCAGTAATAGACTTTGTTAAAATTAAAATTATTTCAGCCAAGATTCTAAGATTGGCTAGATTGGAAGAACTTGTGACAAGTATCCATGAGTTCATAGTTGTTGTTTTTTTAAATGCCACACAGCCAAGTGGCTATATAGAGACTCATGTGAATCCTATATGATAGTGGGTTTGTTTGCTATTGTCATTTAATTGGGCTCTTATAATTTTGGGGATTTGGGTACTTCTTAGAATCTGCATTAGTTGTCATACTATTTTTAAAAGGCTCTTATCTGGTGAAAAAAATCATTTACACTCACACTGTGGGTTATGGCCAAGTTAAAAGAGAAATAGATATCATTTTTGATTGAAAAACCTTTGTGTTCTGCCTCTGGTCAGCTAACACATTGTCACATGAAATGTGAACTATGAAATTGTGATTTTTTTCTTTATATTTGCAATAGGATATTTGATTTTTTTCTTTTTTCCTATCCTTTGTAATACTTGAAGTACATGGAATCAGTATTAATGTTTTTGATCTTGAAGGATAAGTTTACAGTATCTATTAAGCTGTAATAACCATACATACCCAAAAGCTTTAGACTATGGAAACCTGCCATTTATTGATAAATGTTATGGGACTGTGATTAATGATTATGTCTGATTCCAGAAGAAGGGAACAAAAAAGCCACTATACAGTGCCAAAAAGCACAAGGTCAAGGAGACCAACCAATCCCAATGGTATTGATGAGAATCTGTACAGTGCCTAGGAGAATAAGGTCAAAAAGGACAAAACCAATCCAAGTAGGATTGTTGAACTTCTACACCAATACAAAAGGTCTTGAACCCAGTGTGAGATTTGTGGTTGCAACGCTTGACATACATTAAGATGCAGGACACCTTGTACCATGATGCTTCTGAAATACTCTCAGTCAAGTACCGAATTTTGGCCATTATGCTGGCTCCTCCTGTCCCTGACAGCGAAGGTAAAATCAGACCAGGGAATGATTTTTCCCATTTGCTGCTAAAACCTAGTCCTTTTATCTCTTATAGTTTGGCAATTTTCTGTAGTCCTAGCTGTTGATGGGTAAAATGGTATATCGCTGCAATTGTCCTACAGGCTTATGGGATATAAATCACTTTAATTGGGCCTTGCTAGTGATTTAAGGACCTGTTACAGGTTTGTTATTTTTTATACTCAGAATTTTATACATGTAAGATTTTTATTCTATTTTTATTTTTTATCCAGAATTTAATTTTGTTCTTTTATTTGGGATTTTTGGAGTAGGGAGTTACTGGTTTTCTTTGACAATTGCTTCAAATTCCTCATAACTCAGCCATGTATCCCAGGGTGATTCTGGTGTTGGTCAACACCCTCCTCATGGGGGTTTGTGTAATTATCCTAAAACCCAAGGTTTAAAATCTTTTGGAGAAATTTCAAGAAAAGAAACTCTCCAACAACCCGAATCAAGAAAGCAGATCTTTTTAAAGAACGTGCCTTAAAGATGCCTGCAGAAGTCACACACTGCATCAAAAGATCCAGAATGAACTTTGGGATGTAATGAACTGAACTGAAGGAGTTGAACATACTTATTCTGAATATAAACTCTTATGCCAAAGGGGAATGCCCCCTAATTGACAATTAGGGGAATGCCCCCTAATTGATGCATTTATCAATCATTTTTGTTTTCTTCTTTTATTTTCCTCTTATCTCTAATATTGTAACTCTCTCTTAGAAAGTGCAATATTGTGTGCACTTTTAGATAGAAGATCTTTAGAGGTATAAAATAGTTATGTTTAAATGATCCATTAGGGAGACTAGTCTCCCAAAGGATCACAGGGGGGATTGTGCAGAGGGAATTTCATCCCCTCCACCTCCTGGACTGCAGACTCCTTCATCCCATTTTTTGAATGCCAGAGCTACATCCATAAATGTAGATAAAAAGGGTATGGCCAGAGTGCAGGGGGTCTTTTGGCTCACTACTTCCTGGAGCAAGCAGAAGATGGATGGAGGATCCCTCAAGATGAGTACACATGGTCAGACTTAGATTAAGAGACTTTAAATCTTGCTTATCTATCTTTTCTATTTCAAGTGATTATTAATAAATTTTATAGAAAATAAGAACGTGGAAGATATTAATTTTAAACCTAATGCCTCAAGACCAAGGAGTCAGCTCCCAAGATGAGTATTTCGATGAAAGTCTTATCCCTGGAAAAGTTCTTGGAGGATGATTCAAGTGTATGCAAGATGGAGAAAGCTGGGAGTGTGATGTTGAAGAAAAAGCAGAGCATTTAGGGGAAACTTTCCAGACAAATAAAAACAATCCAAGCAGAACCTCCCAATGAGGCCAGAGGCTCTGAATTCAGTAAATACAGTCAAGCCTCTAGCCCAGAGCCAGGCCTTTTTCCACAAGAGGGAGAATCTGTAGTTATGCAGTACCAGAAAGGAGATAACCAGAGAGGAAGTTCTACCATGCATTCAAACCGAGGACAATGTAATCAAATCTATTCTGGGAAGAAATGTTCTAAGGTTAAGAAATGTCAGTAAGTGCTAGGTCATGATTTGGGCTGCATAAAAAACCATGGAATTCATTCTGAAAAGAAAGTTTACAAAAGGGGGAATTCTGTCCTTTGAAATAATGAACTTATAAAGGAAAAAAGTGTAAGAAACTGACTAAATATGAGAAATCAGATGATATGCATCAGTCCCTTCTTCAGAGTAAAGAACAGTCTTCTAAATGCAGTGCATGTGGTAAGGCCTTTCAGCAAAAGGTAGGTGTTAGATTACACTACAGAATTCATACTGGTCAGAAACCTTTTGAATGGAGCAATTGTGGGAAAGTCTTTCCCTAGGAACACAAGCCTAACTCTACATCAGAGAATTCATACTGGAGAGAAACCTTATCAGTGCAATGAATGTGGCAAGGCCTACACCCAAAATAAAGGTCTTTAGTATGTCAACCTGTAAAAACACAGAATCACTAAAGAAGTTACAAAGAACAAGTCTTTAAGCAGGACAAGGGAGATGGAGTTATGATACCACATGGAGTCAAGCTCTGGGACTCGGGGAAGGTTTCTGGGGAAATGCACCAAGAAAGAGAATATCCAAGGAACTGAAGAACTTGGGGTCTTATATATCCTTTGGGGAATAAAGGAAAGGAAGGATAATTAATTGACTCACATGGAGACAAAGGAAGGAATATTCCAGTAAGGGGTTGGACTACCTGGGAAAGGGCTTGATACAATGGGAGAAACTTCCAAGACAAAAGGGTCCTTAAGATTAGATTATATCTAATACTGTCTAGGCTGAGATCATTGAGTACTTGATGGTTTATCATTCAGTTTAGGACAAACCTATTAACCCTCTCTAGGGTGATTTCAGAGGTGCCTGAGGGTCACATAAAACAACTGGTCACAAGCATAAAAAAAAAAAAAAAATACATGCCAGAAAGAAATCTTAGGAATGTAGTGAATGTAGGAAGACATTCTTCTGGATCAAAGATACGTAGTCAACCAGAAAGAATTTCTGATTAGTATAATCATTAGTAATAATTATCCTCATTCATATAATCATGGAAGCAATATTTTCCTCCAGAAGGGACTCCTTGATAAATTTCCTTCATATTGGAAAGAAACCATAGCAATAGGGAGCCTGTGGAAAGCTCTTCTGTTAATGATGGCTAGAGATGCCAAGGAGGCACACTCTCTCCAGAAGCCAGAATGTTGACTGTTTTCCTTGACAACAGGTAACTGTTAAGAGGGAGCTCTTTATTCAGGAGAGGAGAGTCATTGGTTACAGTGGCATGTCCTAAAAGTTTAGGGACCATCAGTAAAACAAAAAGGAATCCTTTAATGCCCATCACCAAACATCCTAAATATCCTACTTCCAGAGAGATCGACAGACAGAGGAGAGACGGCAGAACAGTTAGGTAGACTCGATTAGAACAGTTTAGTGCTGCTGGACAGGTTCTGAAGAGCTCTGCAGCAGCTAGGAGAGTGGGCGGCCCTCAAGAGCCTTGGAGATTGGTGCTGAATCCTGTTCCATCTGACATTTTATCCGTGTTGTGATATAATGCAGGTCACACGCTTTGTCAATGTTAGAGCACCATCTCCGTGGGATCTCTTGTGATTAAAGGCAATGATCCTCCACTCATCCAGTTGAGGGTCACCAAGGAAGACTAGCGAGGAAGAAAAAGGATTGGAGGAAGAAGAGTGGCTGGGGCCCAGGAAAGCTGGGGGGGGGAAGAGGAGGCAGATAAAATGGAGCACTGCCCCCTTGGATTCACACACACACACAGTCCGAGAGGGAGGGAGGAAGAAGCTGCATTTATTCTTTCTCATGGGTCGGGCACAGACACAGCCCAGAGAGAGCCTCCCCCTGCCCCCTCCCTCCTCTGTCCCACAGCCCCCTTGTCTGCACTTACCATGTGTGGGGGAAGAAGACAGCAAGATCCATAGTGAGCGCCCCCTGGGAGGGTTAGGGAGGGGAGGGAGCAAGGTCCTCAGCAGTGGCTCCTTTGGCTCCCCAAGGGGTGAGGAGGTAGGCTAGCTTGCTGGCTTTGGTCTCTGAGCGGAGGTAAGAGGTCTCCCAAGGCCCTGGGCCCCGGCAAGCCTAAGCAGCCTTTCCTTCCTCATGGGGAGTGGCCGCCCGGAGAAGAGCACATTTTGCGCTTTTCCAAGCAGATCAGCCTCTATCTAGAACTCAGGTGGCTCAGTGGGTCTCTAGACAAGAGCCATGTACATGGAGTGCAAAGCCTGAGTTCAAATCCAGCTTCGACATCTACCATGGGACCCTGAGCAAGTCCCTTGATCTGCCTCGTTTTCCTTCCCTGTAATACGGGGCTTGTAATGGCATCTAGCCCAGGGCTCTCGTTAGCGGCCTCGGCCCATGTCCTGGGGTCCAGCTAGTCTTTCTGGAGATCGACGCTTGACTCTTCCTTCCCTTCCCTTCAGGGATTCCGCTCCCTCAAAGGGCCCGCACTAGAGACTGCTCTTGACAACAGGAGAACCCGAGTTCGAATCCCTCCCTGGACACTCTCTGGGGATCCCTTGGGAGGTCACTTGACTGAGAGCACAGAGAGGCGGCGGGGCCCCAACTCTAGGCAACGGGAGCCCCTGGGGTGGGAGAGACGGCGCAGGCGCACAGAACTCAGCGCCGGCTAGTGGAGCTCCTGGTCTCCGCACCGGACAAGATGGGCCTGACGTGGGAGAAGGTCGCCCAGAAGCCTAGCCGGCCCCACCTCCACTCCCAGGCGAAAAGACTGCCGGCAGGAGCGCCCAAGTTTCCTGACGGGGTAGATGAGAAGCCCCAGGTAGGGACGCCACTCTTTGGACATCTTGGCAAAGCATTCTGGAAGGCAATGGGAAGAGGGCGGGCGCAAGGAGGGTGGGGCCTGAGTGGGGGCGGGGCCTGGGCGAATTGGAGGAGAGGCTGTGGGTGGGCGGAGACTAGAGAATATTGTACCTTAGGAAGCCAGCCAGGAAGGAAGGGCCAAGAGGCTGGGGGCGGGGCCAAAGGAGAGGCGGGGCCTGAGGGCTGTTCCTCCTTCTTGGCCTCCTCCCTGATTTGTCCCCCTGTGCTTGTCCTGTCTGGCGAGGTGAGGCCCCCCCCCAACCTGAACTTTTTTCTCCTTCACTTACCGTCTAGGACCCCCTCCCTCGCCCCTCCCATTCTTAACCCTCCCCTCCCCCATACCTCTCCTCCTCCTACTTGGCTGCCCCCATGGG
>NC_058130.1:794249745-794366191 GCF_016433145.1 Gracilinanus agilis | reverse complement strand
CCTGGTGAGGACACGACACCCCATCCACAGCTCTGCTGGTCATGCGTCTCTCAGCCCACAGAAAATGGGCTCCTGGGTGATCCCTCAGTGACCTTTTGGGTCAGGAACTCCTCTCCCGGCCATAGAACCCTCAGAGAATTCCTTCCTGCCTCCTCCACTTTGTTTGGGTGATTTTGCCTCAAAAGGTATAGATAGAAATGATCAGGTTCTGCTGGTGCCCTTCATAGTGTGGGAATGCAATTTCACTGTGGCTGCAGCTTTGTGTTGTTTTAGTCTTTTTTGGAAAGCAAAATGGAATTCTTCACTGTCAGAGCTACACATGAATTCTTTTTCTCTTAGACCTTGTGGTCATATTTCCATGACTCCTTCCACAGGAATAATTCAGGTGAAGATTTTGCCAGGTGTATGTATGTGTGTGTGTTGGTGTGTGTGTGTCACTGTCTGTGTGTCACTGTATAATGGATATAAAAAGTGTATGGTTATATATACAGAAACACATATGAAAATGTATATTCCGGGTTACATTGTTTACATTGGTGTAGAGGAGCCAGCAATAATCTCCATGTTCGTTGATTCTGAGGCCTCTGTACCAGTTTTCCCTTATTCAGCTAATTTAATATAAGTGGTCTGTATCATGGGATTAGCTTGGTGAATGCAAAGAAATTTTAGAAGACATGTAAACTGATTTCCACATACATGAAAACAATAAGTACAGTGTTTATGACAACCAGATTCTTGGGGAAAGTGACATCTATACAAAAACTTATTCATCCAAGGAAAAGGTGTGTTTATACTCTTTCTTTCTTTCAGGTTGGGACTCTAGGCCTCAGACCAAGGAGTCGGCTCCCAAGATGGGTATTTCTATGAAAGTCTTATCCCAGGAAAACTTCATGAGGAATGATCCAAGTATCTCCAAGATGGAGAAAGCCTGGGAATGTGGTGGCAGGTTGAAGAAAAAGCAGCATATTGAGGGGAAACCTAGACAAATAAAAATAATCCAAGTAGAATGTCCCAGTGAGGTCAGAGGCTCTGAATATAATAAATACAGTCAGACCCCTAGCCCAGAGTCAGACCTTTTTCCACAACAGGGTATATCTGTAGTTATGCAGTGCCAGAAAGGAGATAACCAGAGAAGAAGTTCTACCATGCATTCAAACCGAGGACAATGTAATCAAATCTATTCCAGGAAGAGATGTTTTAAGGTTAACCAATGTCAGAAAGTGTTGGGCTGCATAAAAAAGCATGGAATTCATTCTGAAGAGAAAGTTTATGAAAGAGGGAATTCTTTCCTTCGAAATAATGAACTTGGTCCACATCAAGGAACTGATACAGAAAAAAAGTGTAATGAACTAACTAAATATGGGAAGACAGGTCCTACTAAACACTCTCCTCTTCGAAGTAGAGAGAGATGGTATAAATGCAATGAATGTGGAAAGGCCTTCCAGCAAAAGTGGATTCTTAAAGTACATTATAGAATTCATACTGGAGAGAAACCTTTTGAATGCAGTGAATGTGGTAGAGCTTTCTGCCAAAAGATAGATCTTATCCGCCATAATAGGATTCATACTGGAGAGAAACCTTTTAAATGTAGTGATTGTGGGAAAGCCTTTTCCAGGAGCACAAACCTAACTTTACATCAGAGAACTCATACTGGAGAGAAACTACCGTATGAATGCAATGAATGTGGGAAGACATTCCAGTCAAGCTCTAACCTTTCTGAACACTGGAGGAGTACTCATGAAGGAATAAGACTTCACGAATGCAATGTATGTGGGAAAGCATTCTCTCGGAAATATGATCTTACTAATCACAGTAGAATTCATACTGGAGAGAGACCCTATGAATGCAATGAATGTGGAAAGACCTTCCGCCTGAAGTCATGTCTCACAATTCATTATAGAAGTCATACTGGAGAGAAACCTTTCAAATGCAGTGAATGTGGAAAGGCCTTTTGCAGTAAATCAGTTCTTGCCAACCATAATAGGATTCATACTCGAGAACAACCTTTTCAATGCAACATTTGTGGGAAAGCTTTTTCCAGAAGAAATTCACTGACTGAACATCAGAGAATTCACACTGGAGAGGAACCTTTTAAATGCAAGGCTTGTGGGAAAGGTTTTCCCTGGAGAAATTCACTGACCCAGCATCAGAGAATTCATACTGGAGAGGAACCTTTTAAATGTAAGGTTTGTGGGAAAGATTTTCCCTGGAGAAGTTCACTGATCCGACATCAGAGAATTCATACTGGAGAGGAAGAACCTTTTAAATGCAGTATTTGTGGGAAAGGTTTTCCCTGGAGATATTCGCTGACTGAACATCAGAGAATTCATACTGGAGAGAAACCATTTAAATGTAAGTATTGTAGGAAAGCCTTTCCCAGAAGGTCAACAGTGACTCGCCATGAGAGAACTCACATTGGAGAGAAAGCCTATAAGTGCAATGAAAGTGGAATGGCCTACTTCCAAAATAAAGATCCTTCATTGCCTGAAAGAAAGATACATACCAAAAAAGAAAGTATAGGAATATAATTTATGTGGAAAGGCATTCCTCTGGATCACAGCTACTTCCTCAATATGAAAGAATTCTTAATGGAGAGAATCTCATTAATATAATCATTGAAACAATACTTTTCTCTGGAAGGGACTGATAAATTTCCTTCATATTGGAAAGAAATCATAGAAATATGGAGCCTGTGGAAAGCCCTTCTTTTAATGGTGGTGAATCATTTCTCCTCATCAGAGGAGTCCTTAGCTAGTGATGCAAAGGAGGCACATACTTTCTTGTATAGTTAGAAATATCTTGAACCCTAAAACTACATTACCCAAAATTCCTTTCTGTATTACCTAGAATGCTTTTCCCTTTGTTTACATTTGTGTGGTCACGTTTGTATAAGTTCTGAAGCTATGCCTCTCTTTTCCTCTTTTGCTCTTGTGAGCTGGCTGGTTTATAAAGCTTACTTTAGCTATTGTTAATAAAACTTTTAAAATATAATACTTAGTTCTTGTATATTATTTTTAATCTTCACACTCTCCAGTAGCCAGAATGTTGACTGATTTTCCTTGACAATATATAATTGTTACCAGGGAGCTTTTTATTGGGGAGAGGAGAGTGAGTGATCACAGTGGTGTGTCCTAAACATTTAGGGACTGCCAGTAAAACAAAAACTAATCCTTAATGCTGAGCACCAAACTTCTTATATATCTTACTTTTAGCAAGATAGAGTAGAGATAGTAGAAAAGTTAAATACATGCGATTAGAACAGTTTAGTGTTGCTTGAGTAGTTTTGAAGAGTTTAATAGTAGCTTGGAGAGTGGTCAGCATTCAAGAGCCTTGGGAATTTGTGCTGATTTCTTTTTTTTCTAACATTTCTTTATCAGTATTTTGAGCTAATGTAGGTAAAAATTTGTAAATGTTAAAGCACCATGTACATGTAATTTCTTGTTATTAAAGGCATAGATTGTCTGCTTATCCAACTAGTGAATGAACCAAGAAAATGTATCTTGATTTTGTCCTTTTCCCCTTAAGCCCCTTTGAGGGAAGTTAGGGATTTCCCTGAAGGGATGGGGAGTCAAGTGTCCATCTCAAGAAGAAATAATAGGTGGAACCTAGGACATGGGCTAAGGCCTTTACTAATATTTGTTGCTAACAACAGTCCTGTGCTAGATGCAATTATAAGCCCCATATTATAGGGGAGGAAAATAAGGCAGGTTAAGTGACTCGCTCAGGTTACATAGTAGGTGTCTTGGGCTGAATTTGAACTCAAGGTCTTCCAACTCCAGGTCCAAGCCTTTTGTCTATAGACCCACTGAGCTGGCTGAGTTATTGAAATAGGGCCAACCTACTTGGACAGCTTTCCTGATGCCTCTAGTCACTCCTCTTCCTCAAGTCATCTTTAATTTGTCTTTTAAAAATTCTCTGTACAAGGACAGTGAATACTCCTTTGGGTTGGGGATTGTTTTGTCTTGGTGTAGCCAGTGCCTTCTGTGATTTAGACCAATATTCTATTCAACATTTAGCAACCTGTTAAGTACAGGATGGCCTTCTAGGGGGCCCAGTGTATAGAATTGATCCTGGCATCAGGAAAATCTAAGTTCATATTCAAACTCAAACAGTTACTCTTTGTGTAACCCTTGGCAAATCACAATCCTTATTTGACTCAGTAGCTCTTTAATAAAACAGGGTCACCCTAGAGAAAGAAATGACAAAACTTTCGTATCCTTTCTAAGGAAACCCTATGGACAAAGACCATGGGATCCCAAAGAGTTTGACAAAACTGAATGACCAAAAACATTTTCTTTTGACCATAATTTAAAAAAAAATGTATGGTGGTCCTGGGGTACAGTGGGTAGAGTGCTTGGCCTTGAGTTGTTAGGCAGGCTGATCTTGAATAGAGATCTGGCCTCAGACGTGTAATCCTGCACAAGTCCCTTAACTGCCTCAATTCCTCATATGTATACTGATCTGGAGAAGGAAATGTTAAACCACTTCAGTGTCTTTGCCAAGAAAACTCCAAATGAGGTCAGGAAGAGTTGGACAAGACTGAACAATAACAACAAATGCAGGAAGTTCACAGAACAGCCAAAACACTCCCTTCCCCAGAGGACCTTACAGTGTAATAAGAGAGGTCATCTGAAACTAGGGAGGTGCATTTAAAGTAGACAGAGCAGAGGGAAGAAGGCCATCCCAGTCACCAACCCATGGTGGTGCCAGGACAATCCTGCATGAGCTGGGTGTGATCTGAGGCTTCCAGGAAGGCAGGAAACAGGATGTAGTGAGAGAATATTTCCAGCATGGATGACACTGAGGAGAGCCATAAAATGCTGTGTTCAAGGAACAGCAAGTCATCTGGTCCTAACCGGGTCCAACAAGTCTATTCTCTGTAGCAGAGACAGTGTTGTTGGAGCTATCAGCTCAGGTTCCATCTCTGACACACTGACCTGTGTGGATGGGGCCAACTCACCTGAAGGGCCCCAGGCAGGCTTCAAAGGATAAGTTTTCAGAACAGGGTGGGATCTACTTTGGCAGAACAAGTTCTAAAGCAGATGCTTGCTAGGCTGAGAAATTCACAGGTCTGGTCAAAAATATGAGCAGTGTGTGTACTCATTGAGGGATTTGAGACAGTCAGTCAAATATTTCTGAAGCACCAGCTATGTGCCAAGCACTGTGCTAAACTAGCAGTACAAAGAAAAGAGAAAGTCTTGCTGCATGATAGGAGATCACTGACTTTCTCTCTTCTTAACTTTTTGTCCCCAGGACCTAACCTAAAGCCTGGCACATGGTGTAACAGTGAAGGATAGAATGACTAGTGAAACACCTATTTGCTCTTCTGAGCAGATCCGTAAACTAAGAAATGCATGCCAATTGCTCAATGACCAAGTCCCTCCATCAGTTTAGGGCTGGATCCTAAATATAGGGAGAGGCAAACTTTTATACATTAAAAATAATGATTAGGAGGCCCCAAAGTCATTAAAAGGCAACCATACAACATTAGACAATCTGATTTCCAACTGGAAGAAATATTAGAGACTTTCTAGTTGTGAGGGAGAAGAGAACTGGTGAAGTTTCCTGAATTAAGATGTAACGATTAAAATTAATCTTGGAGACTATATTATTATTATTATTATTATTCCTGTTGACTCCTTAGGAGCATAGGGCCGCAACCATCTCACGCCAGCGGACTCTGTTCTGGGCAACTTCCCCCAGCTGGTTTTTGTTTCGTTTTCGGCAGATCTTCGCCAGGTCTATTTTGGTCTTCCGACTTTCCTCCTCCCTGAAGGGTTCCAGCTCAATGCTTGTCTGGCTACGTTGTCTTCCGGTTTTCGTAACGTATGTCCTATCCATCTCCACTTACGTTTCTTTATGTCCTGACTAATGGGATACTGGATTGTTCTTTCCCAGAGACTAGCACTGGAGATCTTTTCAGGCCATCTGATGTTCAAGATGTGACGTAGACATCTGTTAACAAAGACCTGGAGTTTGTTGGTGTTGGCGCTCGTCACTCTCCAGCTTTCTGATCCATATAGGAGGACGGCCTATACGTTGGTATTGAAGATTCGGAGCTTAGTGGCGAGGGACAGTGCTTTGGAGATCCAGACAGACCGTAAGGTGTTAAATGCCTGTCTGGCTTTGTTGATTCGGTTTCTGATGTCCTCATCTGCCCCGCCGTCCTTACTGACTATGCTACCCAAATAGGTGAAGTGGTCCGTCTCCTCGATGTTTTCTCCCTGTAGTTGGATGGGCAGGTCCTGTCTGCTGTTGACTGTGATCACCTGGTCTTCTTCTTGTTGATCTTCAGACCAGTCTTCTCCGCCTCTTCAGAGAGTCGTGCAAGTTTGGCTTGTGCATCCTGCTGCTTGTGAGAAAGGAGACAGATGTCATCTGCGAAGTCAAGGTCCTCGAGCTGTTTGGTGTGAGTCCATTGAATGCCCGCATTGTTGTCCTTGATAATTCTTCTCATGGTCCAATCTATGACCATCAAGAAGATAAGGGGCAAAAGCATGCAGCCTTGCTTCACTCCGGTTTTCACTGTGAGGGGAGCCGTCGGTTTCCCATTATGGATGACCTGGCAGGTAAAGTCTTCGTATAACCGCTGGATGATGTTGATGAGCTTCGGGGGAATCCCGTCATGCTGCATCAATCTCCAGATGATGTTCCTGTCCACGCTGTCAAATGCCTTCTCGAAATCCACGAAAGTCATGTAGAGGGGGTGCTGCCACTCGATGGACTGTTTGATGATGATTCTTAGGGTGACGATATGGTCGGTGCACGATCTGTGCTGACAAAGCCCTGCTTGTTCTATTCTCAGCTTCTTGTCCAAGGCCTCCTTCAGTCTTTCTAAGATGACTCTGGTCAGGATTTTGCTGGGAGCGGATAGAAGCATGATTCCTCGCCAGTTGCTGCATTGGGATGGGTCACCTTTCTTGGGTAGCTTCACCAGGTAGCCTAGTTTCCAGTCTGTCGGGACTTGTTCCTGTTCCCAGATCTTCTGCAGGAGGGGCTGTAGCATCTCCGCTGACATTTCTGGATCTGCCTTGAGTGCCTCAGGGGGGATGCCGTCTGGGCCTGCAGCCTTACCATTTTTCATGGTCTTGATGGCTTTGATGATCTCAACTTTGGCAGGTGGGCCCGTGTTCACCTGGAGCAGTTCGGTGGCTGGTGGTATGTCCGGAACAGTTGGTGGAGGTGGTCGGTTCAGGATTTCTTCGAAATGCTCTGCCCATCGGGCTCTCTGCCCTGCATCACTTGTTATTGTCTTGCCAGTCTTGTCCTTCACTGGCTTGCTAGGGTTGTAATTCTTTCCCGATAGAGTTCTTGTTATTTCGTATAGCCTCTTCATGTTCCCCTGCCCAGCTGCTCTTTCTGCTTCTTTGGTCATATATACTGAATTAAAATTATTAATAAAAGAGATAAAAATACCTTCAGGTCTCCCTATCTACCAAAGTCTTCTGGCCACACCTCAATTTTTTGATTCCTTTGTTCCCACCTGGCCCCTGGCTGGCCTGGTTTGCAAGTACCAGCTTGGGAAAAATAAGATTAGAGACTGTTGGGTAAAAGGGGAAGAGAGCCCTGGATAAGGATAAGGGCCAAATCAAAAGACAACCTTCTTCTTACAAGGCTCATTCTTATTGGGGTCTTCTGATAGGACAATGTTTGTCACAAATTGGTGCATCACCAGTCACACAGGGACTTTGACACCCTCTTTCAGAAGTCAGGCACTGGATTTCTGCCATCCTGGAAATCAATGGTGGGCTACCTAGAAGGGGTGATATTTTTCTGTTAGTTTTACGTGAGAGAAATGAGTATCCTCCTCTCCAAGTGTCTGTAACCAATCAAAGGATCATGGAAACAAGGACTGACTGATCATTATGGGGCCCATCTTCAGAGAAGACATGGGCTGAGCTATACAAGGATTGGAAAATTCCTTCTATGGATCTTTGGATTTGCCTGCCTCAGGATAACTAAGTGCCTAGTGAAGGGTCTCTAAAAAGCAGCTACGAGGGCTCCACTTTCCCAGCCATGCAAGGTTCCATTCAAACAATGCACCAAGGTTTCCTCTCAGTTCTCACAATGAATAAACATTTCTCCGAAGACAGAACTTGGCTGAAATCCAGAATGAAATAGAGAGGGACTGAGCTGGCTCCAGAATCCACTCAGAAGACAGCATGAGGTTCCACTCACTTCTTACAATTAACCACCCGATGTCCTTTTCCCCTTCAATTCTTTCAATTTTCTCATGTTGGGATTAAAATCCTCTGGAGGATGAAAATGTATTAATATTTATTGGATAGTGACATTGGGATGGAGAAAGAGAAGGCACATAGTCATGTGGCTGGTCTTCTGGCTAATCTGAGGTTACTGCTCATCTCATGTCTCACTTCATGAGCAAGAAGACTACTCAGGAGCTGCCCCACCAGGCAAGTCCAAAGAGAGCCTCCACCTACCTCCCCCCAGCTTCCTCTATCTCTAGCTTGTATCCCCAGTGACATCCCTTTTTCTGGTCTTGTTCTCAGCCCAATCAAAGGGTAGGGAGAGACTAAATGTGGATTTTTCAAGCTTTTCTTTTAGAAAGGAGACAGGGTCCAAATTGACATGGAATTCACCCACCCAATACTGTGATTGTCCTTTTGTCCTGGATACAGCTGCCTTGTCTATCTTTGTTCACATGTTTCTTATAAAAATAAAAAGGAAACTATAAAAATAAATGGCTAAAACTATGCAAATAAAGTTTCAAAACTTTTCAGATACTTTTGATAGATGTAATCAAAAGTATCTTCAGTGATAAAGTGAAGTGAAGCTCATAAATGAACTTCTCTTTAGGGCCAGACACAAGATGCTAAAGAGACTCTTGTTATATAAAAAAAATCCTTTCTGATTCGACTAACCCAAATTTTTACTATTCTAAATAAACTACCACTATTATTCTTATAATTCTTAACTTTGCCTTCAAGTTTTAAAATTAAAAAAGGCTTGCTGGTTGAGTCTAAACAAGAATCAAGTTAGGACTCTGAATCTTAGCAGAGTCAGAGTCCCAAAACAAAGACCAGGTTTTTCTTTGGTCTTCTCAGAGGTAAAACAATCTATAAAAACAGTAATAAATAGTCAATAGTGTTTCCCAATTTGGAAAAAGAATACACTAAGCTCCTTCAGGTCTTTTCCTCCTTTACTTCTATCTGAGACAGTAAGAGAAAGAGAGGCAAAGATGTTACCTCTTCAAGCCCTCAGAGAAAGACTCTCTGTGTGTGACTCTGCCAACTACCAGAGACCAATTGCCACACAGAAAAACATTAGACTTGAAACTGACAATCTGACTCATCTCTGTTTGAAATTCCAATTCTTTCTCAAGCCAGCTTCTGTACTTCTTATCTCTAACCTAATATAACAAGACCTAATTTCTAATATTGTCCTTATAATTTCCCCCTTTGAGCATATGGAGAGATAAAAAATCTCTCCCGTATGCTTGCAAATCTATGTAATTCTAAAGCTATAGATAACCTCATTATTATATTTCCCCCCTAAAAATACTCTTAATCTTACACTTATCTTAACCTATTTTTATTGCTACACCTTATCTATGCTAACTTGTACTAGGGATATAAATCAAAGAAAAGAAAATTTCAATGAAAACATACTTGCATAAATGCAAGTGCAAAACATACAATTACAGAATTTCAAAATGCAAAATACTAAATTCAAAGTTTTGAAACAATAAAATACAGTTACAAAAACCAATTTAACTGATGTTTTACAAAAAACTAAAGTCTAAAATAATAACTATGCAAAACTCAGGCAAACTGCATCTTACAAATCCTATTTGAGCAATTCCAATGAAACTTTACTATGCTAAGACCTTATCCTATCACTAATACAGAAAACAGAACTAACTACATTAAAACTCAAAATCAACTTGCTATACTAATAAAATCCAAACTCTGCAACAATTTAACTACATACACATCTATAGAAATATACAGACCTCTACGATTTCTACATCTATGTATATGTTATGTACAAATTGTATTAAAGACTATGTGTATAGTATTTACAAACTATTTACAAGTAGCAGGAGGAAAATAAACTTCTCCCCTTAAAATAGTCTCAGAAAACCTTAAAGATTTTCTTTTGAGAGACATGTATGTTCTTCTGATGTTATGTCCTAGGAGCATAAAAAGTTTTCCTGTGAGATAAGATCTTATTAATTTAATATGTACAATTATTATTATCTTCCAGGTGATTTATCTGTATTTATTTATTTCCATGCCTACTCATCATTTGGTTATGATGTTGTAGAGCTTCTGAGAAATGTGTCCTATATGTGTATGTTATTTTGTAGTGAATAATTATGCAAAAAATCTTATAGTTCATATCCATAATCAGTCTGTGTTCCCCTTCTCTGTGTTGATTTCCCCCCCCCCCCAATGTCTTTGTTCAGTTCAATTGTCCTTTCCACTGTCATCTTTGCTGTTTCTTCTGTTGTCTTCTCTTTTGTCTTGATCTTGATCTCTGTCTCTAAATTATACTTCTTCTTGAATAATTTCTTTGCTGATGTCTATTTGCCTGCAGCTGCATTGTCTAATGTAATCTCTTCTGCTGCTGTTGCTTTTTTCACATGTGAGCAATGCAGTCACAATTCTTTCTCTAATACAAGAACAGCTAAAGGTGTTGTCAAAATAATATGTAAAGGCCCTACATATAATGGTTGTGTTGTGCTAGTTCTATTAAAGTTTTTAATGTAAACTGAATCCTAAGGTTTTATCATATGGAGTGCATAATCTAACAGACCCCCTTGAGCTAAAATTCCTATTTCTTGTAATTCTTTAACCCTGTTTTGTAACTCTGTGATGTATTCAGCAAGTGCAAGATCTCCTCCAAGCACAGATACATAAGCTGTCTTAAAACTTTTTGCTTGCAATGGTGAATGTCCAAATAACATTTCATATGATGAGATATGCATATCTCCTCTTTGTCTAATGCACAAATAGAACAGCTCTAGAGGCAAAATCTCTGGTCACTTCAAATGAATTTCCATGCATAATTTCCTAACTATATACTTTTGATTTTTCTGTTTAGTCTCTCCACTAACCAGAACTTTATGGGTGATATGGGACATGAAGTTTTGGCGTGATACCTAGATTCTCATAAATTTGTTTTAGAACTAAATCTGTAAAATTCTTTGTCAGAATCTACTCTCAGTGGTATACCAAATCTTGGAATGATCTCTTTCAACAAGATTTTGGCTCCAAAACTTGATGTGTCTTTGCTAGATGGAAAAGCTTCTGGTCATCTAATTAGTTCATCCACTATCACTAGACAAAATTTAAATTGTCCTGATTTGGGCATGTTGATATAATCTATTTGCAAATGTTCAAATGGTGTGTGAGCCAGTGGACAAACATCAAAAGCCTTTTGCTTAAATATGCTTTGATTAAATTGTGCACACACAGAGCAAGCTGAGCAGATCTTATTTGCCACAATGGTAATTCCTGGAGCTATCCAAGTTGTTTTAACAGTATCAATTAATGCTTGTGTCCCAAAAGGACCATTTCGCATATTGCTTGGCAGATGTAAAGTGTAAAATACTTTTGGTCACCCAGTAGTATAGTTTTGCTATCTATTTTGTCCTTCTCCTTTAGAAATTTGAATGCTATACAATTTGGTGAAAAACATGTTGAGTACTGATATTTATTTCTTCATTGTTTATACTGCCTTTTATTAGGATGTAATTACCTTCCCTATCTCTTTTAACCAGATCTATTTTTATTTTGGTTCTGACAGAAATCATGATTGCAAATCCTGCCTTCTTTTTCTCAGTTGAAGTCCAATATATTTTGCTCCAGCCTTTCATTTTATTCTATGTATGTCTGCTTGTATCATGTGTGTTTCTTGTAGACAACATATGGTAGGATTTTGGTTTCTAATCCACTCTGCTATTTGCTTCCATTTTATGGCAAGTTCATCCCAATCACATTCAGAGTTATAATTATCAACTGTGTATTCCCAGATATTTTGATTCTCTCTTCTTATTCTGCCCTTTTTTCTTACACTGTTTCTTTCTATACCAGTGTTTTGTTTTTAACCAGTTCCCCTAATCCCCTACCTTATTGTAGTTCCCTTTCTCCCCTCTCCCTCCTTAGTCCCCTCTTATTCTTCTTTAGGGTCTTTTTAAGCTACCCCACACCCCTCCCTCTCCCTCCCTAGTGTTGCTTCCCTCCTCACCAGTCTTTTTGTTACCCTTCTACTTCTCTACAGGGCATGAATCAATTCTCTGCCCCAATGGATCTGATTGTTCTTCCCTCTTTAAGTTGATCTCATTGCACTTAAGTATTAAATGACTTGGGATAGATGAAATGATGGTAGCAGGACTTGTTACAACTGGGTAAGATTTTACCACATGATCATTGACAGCTCTTAAATCTTGAATGAATTGATAGACTATTTGTCCTTTGGCATCTAGCTTGGGTTTTTTAACTGGTAAAATCAGGGTGTTATATTCAGAGATGCATGGTATTATTATGCCTTGCTGCAATAATGAGTTTATTATCAGGGTGATCCCATCAATGGCATCTTTACTAAGTGGGTACTTTGGAATGCATGGTGGTTTAACAGGGGTTGCTGATTTTAATAAACCAACATCTGTAGAATCTGTAGCCCATAAGCCCTTTGGAATATCATCTGGTATCTGATAGATTTTATTCTCTTCCCCCCTCTGACTCTACTGTACCAAGAATAATACAGAGAAAGGTTCAGGGGTTCTTCCAGGAGTTTCAAAGAAATATCTCTAGTTGGTGTACATACTATAGTTGCTCTCAATTTGCAAAGAAGATCCCTTACCAACTAGATTCATTGGGGAATTTGGCATTAAAAGAAAAGACTGTTTTACACTTAGAGGTTCAAGTGAAACCATTCTTGTTTCTAATTTTTTTTACTTTTTTAGGTTTTCCCGTCACACCCACAACTTCCATTGAACCCCTGGCTTTGCACTCTTCAGTGGATTTCTGCAACACAGATTTGGCAGCACCTTTGTCCAAGAGACAATTGTAAACTTGTGTTCCTATTTTTAGGGTTACATGGGGTTCTGTGCTATTTTATGGGAAATGAACAGGTGTTATAGGAGCTAACACATTAGGATCAGGAAAACTCAATACTTGTTCTTGTTCCTCATTCTCTAATTATTTGTTGATTTCTCTTGTACTAATTTGCTATGTTTTTAAAATCTCTTTGTCATTTTTATTAGCCGCATTGACAAAAAACCAATTTGGGGGCAGTCCCCTATTGGCATAACATGTACAATTAAAACAAATTGCATTCAACTCAATTTCCACTCTCCATAAATTCAATTAACTGCACCCCAAGGTTCAAATTTTGGTCTTCATGGTACAGTGAAGGGTCTTTAGGCATCTTTTGGTGCCTTCATCAAACAGGTCCATTGTCTGGATTCTGGGGAGATGGCAAGATCCTTATCCTGATATTATTCTCAAAAGAATTTAAACTTTACATTATAGATTATAAAACATACATTTTCTTCTAAGAATTATACAATTCCCCCTGAAATTACTCCTAAAAGAGTTAAATATACATATATTTTTACATTATCGAATTAAAAAAAAACAACTTAACAGACATCCCCCTGAGGAAAATTCTAAACACATCTTTTTTTTTCTTAAAAAGGGTACCTCAGGTCAGCTAAGGATGAGTGGCTGAGTCCTGGGGGTTGTATGAAATCAATTGGAAAAATAAAAAGAATAAAATTCAAGAAAAAAAAAGAAAAAATTAATTTGTGAATGAAATGTAAAATGTGCAAAAAAAATGTAGGGAAAATACCCATTCAGGGCCAGGACTTATGGGAAATGTCTCTCTCTGATCTGATCTGCCATCAACCTTTTAGGGAAGTGAGCCAAATAAATAACCAATCTTAGGTGCTGGTCTAGGAATTTAAGTTGAGGGGACCCACGTCCTCTAAAGTTTTAGAAAAGACTGGGACTCCAGGACTCAAACCCCAATTTCCAAGCCCTAAAGTATTGGCATAGAACTCTGCAATCCTGCAGATTTTTTAGTAAAGTCTCTGACCATGTGCTTTCTTAGCACTATTAACAGCTTTCATGTTCCTTTTTCGTAGAATCAGACAGAAAGGCATTAAATCACAGTCCTATAGGCTCAAGTATTTGCATTAAGCTTATATCACTGTAGAATCAGAAAAAGGATAAATAATGATTATATATGTACTTCCAGTACAAGATGAGAAAAAGGAAAAATCAATTGCTCGGAAAAAAATGTTTTAAAATCAAAAATATATATATAGCTTAGAACTAGAAGGGTTTTGTTACCCAAAAATGAGATTTTCTGTGAGAGAAAATGGATCTTGCAAATAGCAGATTCACAATGCACATTCAAATAGAGTACCATAATTTCTAATAGCACATTTTAAAACAATAAACAATGATGTTAAAAAAAATCATACAAACCTGGCCTCAGCCACTTCCCAGCTATGTGACCCTGGGCAAGTAACTTGACCCCCATTGCCCACCCTTACCAATCTTCCACCTATGAGACAATACACCGAAGTACAAGGGATTAAAAAAAATATTTTAAAAAATCATATACTTGTTACAACTTGTAAACCTTGGCTAAGAGTTTCTCAACAAATTCTGTTATTACTTCCATAGCAAAATCTGATATTTTAAAAAAAGAAACCTTCTGGTCTAAATTATCGTCAGATAAGAATATACAGGAGCTCCTTGGCTTCCTGTTTTAAAAAGCAATCCTGGGTAGGAAATTTTATGCTTCTACCCATTTAAGGTAATAATTTTTCTTATAATAAAATATATACAAGCTTATCCTTTAAGACAAAAATTCTTTAGGATTTAAAGTAAAAGTTAAAAAACCTCTTGTAAAATTACAAGTTAATTCTCAAGGCATGGAAACTTCCAAGGTTCTATACAATTACCAAGACAGAATAAATTTTAAAAGACATGTGCTCTATAAATCCAGTATACATAAGGCAATTTACAACTTTAAAAATGTATAGGAAATATAATGTGAGTACCAGATTAACAAGCTGGTCAAAACCTCTTACCAGTTCTAATAGATTTTTCTCATTATTTGGGAGTCACAATAAAATCATAAATAGAATTAATCTAGCTGCCACAAACTTCATTAACTTAAAATGATTCAGTGCAATAGGAAAAGCAACGAAATAAGCAAGATTAATTCACAAAACTAATTAGCAAAATACAGTAAGATACAGTCTCTTTAAAACAGAAATAAAACTCATTCAGTTCCGAGGTTTAAAAGTCCACCCCTGGGGGCAGCTGGGTAGCTCAGTGGAGTAAGAGTCAGGCCTAGAGACAGGAGGTCCTAGGTTCAAACCCAGCCTCAGCCATTTCCCAACTGTGTGACCCTGGGCAAGTCACTTGACCCCCATTGCCCACCCGTACCACTCTTCCACCTATGAGACAATACACCGAAGTACAAGGGTTAAAAAAAAAAAGTCCACCCCTGGTTGAATTTAAGGTTCTTCTGATTGAGTTCAGCTGAGTTTAAGGGGTTTTTTTAAAGTTCAAAGTTCTGAGCAGGTATGGGGGTGAATAGGCCATGCGGCCCAATTAAGGGTAAATGCTAGTTCAAGGTTCAGACACTAGGTCCACGTGGGGTCAGGTCGTGGGCTCAGAGCTAGAGAAAAACTTAGGTCAGTTTTGTAGAAAATCCCCACGTGTAGAGCTTGTGGGGGTGGGGGGTGCCTAAATTAGGTCTTTAGAGAAACACATGGAGGGCTAGAATGCAGGCCAAGAGAGTGGGGGGTAGGGGGGACAATACCAAATCCTAAGCAGCAGAGGCAGAAGTCTCCAAAGATCTCCGCAAGTCAGAACTGGGTGGTAGTTAAAGCAGCAGCAGCTCCAGCAGTCTCCAAGTCAGGGTAGGGTTGTTGTGGAAGCGGCAGCACCAGCGAGGCAGACAGGATTGGAGAAGTGGTCTTCTCCTGTGAGTCAGGAAAAGCGGCGGAGATCACAGACACTGGGGACTGGCAGGCTCGAGGTGCAGCAGGAAGTGAGACCAGGTCAGTACTTAAGGAGATCAGTGGTGATACGATACTGGCTGAGCTCCAGCAGTCCATAGGTGTATGCAAGGGCCACCAGGCCCAGGGCATTGAGCAAAATAATTCGCAGCCCAGCGGCAATTAAAACCATTGCCTCTCTTCCCCATAAAATAGCCTCTAGGCTGGTGAAAATTGGGAGAGGACTGGGCGAGGAAAAAGATTGTTTCTGAGACTCTGGGTCCCAGAGCCGCATGGCTTCTTCTTAGGCTATCTAGAAAATTGAGAATTCGAATTCCAAACTTCGTATGGTTGCCATTATTGTTACGATTAAAAATGATAAAGACTGATATAATAATATAAATTAGTATTTTAATTAAAGCCATGCTGATAGAGATAAAATCATTAGACCACGTGTCTGTAAGTATTCAAACTGCCTCTGCCATTTTTTACCTTTCGTATTGCCCGCGCCTGCTAGCTAAGAGAGCGACTTCCTCCTCACCCAGGAGATTTATCCCCTTTATTACATCATCATACTTCCTGTTTTACATGAGGAATCATGGGAAATGTAGTTTCAAAGTCTCTATGTGTCCATAGGAAATATATAACATACTTTTAAATGGCATCTTCCGAATTCCAAATTTACAAAGCTGTATCAGACTGACATTACAAGGCAGCTTATATAGGTTACAAGATACAAAACTATTTCCTTTCACATCCAGGTTCTTATTTGTCAAGAAAAGCCTGATCACAAACACAGGTATGTGTGGTCTTTGATAAGCAGATAACACTCAGGGGATATTTACTTTTCACATGTACCTAAACACTCATCCATAGTTAGCAATTTGCTTACTTTGCATTCCATCCTGACCTATTTGTTTGTACTGATGTCCCTTTGTTGTCCATAGGGGAAATTGGACTCTAACCCACCACTTGCCTAGGTTCCTTGGCCTCCTGGAGAGATTAGGTCAGTTTCTTAAATAATGCAGGAATGGATTAACCTATTTCAATTCTACTTTATTCTCTAACCCAGTGATGGACAAGCTTTTAAAAGAGGGGGCCAAAGGAAAGGAAATGCTCATCTGCCAGTCTGTTTCTAAGGCAACTCTTTCAAAGTTTCATTGTATTATATCCTACTCATTGTATTCATCAGATTAGGAATAATGTCTGCAGCTAGATAGAACATTTCAGGGGGCTGCATTTGGCCCATGGGCTGTAGTTTGTCCATCACTGCTCTAACCTATTTCATTTATTCAGACTACTTCACTGGTGTCAGGGATTGCTGACTAATGTTGCTTATCAGAGCCCTGCTGATAGGTGCTGCATTTCTGTAATCAAACCACACTATTCCTCAGCACTTTAAGAGTCTGGAATTCAACCCTTTCATGCTCTGCTAATTTTACTTCCATGTTCTCAGGACTATCTCTAATTTCTGCTGGAGATGCTGAATTTTTTGCTTCCCCCTTTAGAGACAGGCTGATCATAGTCCTGCAAGTAGCACTGGGTAGAGGTGGAGGAGAAGGGGGTGGGGAGGGAGGAACATTCTGGGCCTCAGCAAGACCAGCAGAGCTAAGAGAAGGCCAGAAGGCAAGAGAGTGGTAGAGTCTAGTGTGGCTTCAGCAGCAGAGTGTGGCAGTAGCAGGTAGGGGAGTGGGGCACAAGCCGAGAATTGGCCTGAGGCTCTGAAGGCTATGGAGAAAAAGAAGTATGAGGGGGAGGGCTGAAGCAAGATGAGAAGGATTTAGGCTAGTAGGAAAATCTAACAAAGATATGAATGAGAGACAATGAAATCACCAACCTAACCAGATTCAAAGTATGCCAGGCTGCTTGGGAGACTCTCTGTCCCTTTTTTTGGAATGGTCGCCCTGTGAGAGTCCACTCTCTGAATGTTAGGAACACCCTGTACTAGAAAGTTGGGATAAAACCTAGTTTGACCTTCACTAATCCCCGAATTTAGCTTTGGACACTTAGTTCCTTGCCTCTGCAGTAAAGACTCAAGCAACTCACCAAGATTGCAAGCTTTGGTCTGTCAGCTTGTGGCCAACCCTGAAACCTGCCATCTTTCTCCCAGGTGATCCAAGATTGAAGTCCCACATCTGGCACCAATATGTAGAGTCCAGCTCATATCTAAAATGCTCACTTGGCTTTGAATCACCTGTGGAGGGAAGTTGAATGCTGGAAAGCAAAAGGTTAAGCTTTTCTAGAAAGAATGAGACATAAAAGAATCAGAGAAACAAGAAATACGGAGACAAGACAGTGTGGTATCATCAGGTCAGCCTGTCAGATTCTCCTCAGATGGTCGGAGGTTAGAGAGTGACTGAGCTGAACTGCCTTTATTAAGGAAAGGAGCAATGGGGGTTTGGGGATGTCAATCAAACAGGCATCATGGCAGAAATATTAGCATCATATTGGCAATCAACAAAATAAAGGAATGAATACCAACACAATGGCAAAGCTAGTGCCCAGACCAGAAGCTCATTTGAAAATCCTTCTTCCTTCAGAGCACTTTCACCATCTCATTCAGATGCTGGGTGTAGGTCTTTGACATTACAAAGAAGCTATTGAAATGGCATGCCTGCATTCCAGATTGCAGATCACAGTAAAGGTTCCAAGTTCTACAAAATTTAATACCCAACCAATTTAAGGATTCAGAAATCAATCATGTGAAATTTTAGAAATATATCCATAAATCTGGTCCATGAGCACATTGCTCATTAGAGTCAGCATTTGAATACATCTTTAATATCTTCATGATATATTATAACTGAAACCCTACAATGTTATCTTAGTATATGGTGTGAGATTTTAATCTAAACCTAATTTTTGCTTTACAGTTTTTCCATTTTCCCACCAGCTTTCCCCAAATAGTGAGTTCTTACCCCCTAAGCTTGGATATTTGCGCTTGTAAAACACTAGGTTACTGAGGTCATTTACCCCTAATCTATTCCATTGATCTACCCTTCTATTTCTTAGCCAATGCTAGATTGTTTTGATAATCATTGCTTTACAATACTATTTAAGATCTGGTACTGATAAGCCACCATCCTTTACATTTTTTCCCATTAGTGTCCTTAATATTTTTGATCATTTGCCTATCCAGAAGAATTTTGTTATTATTTTTTCTAGTTCTCTAAAATAGTTTTTTGGTAGTTTGATTGGTATGGCACTGAATAAGTAAATTAATTTAGGTAGGATTATTATTTTTATTATATCAGCTCAGCCTATGCATGAACAATTTACGTTTATCCAATTGTTTAGACCTAACTTTATTTGTGTGAAAAGTGTTTTGTAATTCTGTTCATATAATTCCTGCATTTGTCTTGGCAAATAAATTTCTAAGTATTTTATATTGTCTAGAGTGATTTTAAATGGAGTTTCTCTTTCTAACTCTTGCTGCTGAGCTTTGATGGAAATATATAGAAATGTTGATGATTTCTCTGTGTTTATTTTATCCTGCAACTTTGCTAAAGTTATTATTTCAACTAATTTTTTAGTTGATTTTCTAGGATTTGCTAAGTATACCACCATACTATCTTCAAAGAGTGATAGTTTCCTTTTTGCCTATGTTAATTCCTTTTTCTTCTCTAATTGCTACCACCAGCATTTCTAGCACAATATTAAATAATAGTGGTGATAATGGGCAGCCCTGCTTCACTCCTGATCTCATTGGGAAGGCTTCTAACTTGTCCCCATTGCAGATAATACTTGCTAATGTTTTGACTTACATTTATTTTTTTAAACATTTATTTATTTTTAAGAATATTTTTCCATGTTCACATAATTCATTTTCTTTCTCTTCCCTCATCCCTCCCCCCTCCCAGAGCTGACAAGCAATTCCACTGAGTTGTGCAAATGTTGGCCCTTGATACTGTAATGGAGGATTGCCAGGGAAAGGTGCCTTAAACAATAAACAGGTGGGTGTGTGGGAGACAGGAATGACAGGAAGGAGCCCAACAAGTAGGAAGACTAAAGTTTAACAGCAAAGGGGTGTCTGTTACTGAATTGGCTGTTAGGTCCAACTGCCATTCTGAAGCACCAAGACTAGGCCTATGGTAATCAGCAAAGTAAAGGCAGGAGTGTATACATTAAGGCAACACATTTAATCAAGGACAAACTAAGATTAAGGATGGGAATAGGGTTTCTACACTTACAAGCTAAGGGCAAACCACAGGGTCAGGGGAAAGACTTGACTACACTAAACTAAGACCCAAGCCAGGCAGGGCCCAGAGAATAACAGGACTGGAGTGGGAATCCTCACAGTGGAGTCCAGAGATGTTTTCAGGATGCCAGGAACCAACTCCTCCAGAACTGATGGTCCAAAGCAGCCCAGTAGGGAGAGGAGACTGCAAGCTGTCCACCAGATCGCAGATCACTCCCTACTCAGTGCTGTTGTGCAGGATAGATGTCCTCTGCTTCCAACCTTCACCACACTCCAGGATCCCAGGGAATCAGGGTGCAACTCCACAAGCTCTGAGGTCTCCCAGGGAATCAGTTACTGCCTGTAACTCCCACCATGGAGTCCTTCTCAAAGAGTGCAAGCAACTTCCTGCTTCCCCATTCCATGTGGAATTCTCCAGCCCTAATCCCATCTTCACACTAATGTTAAGCCAGCCTTACATTCCTGGTATGAATTCTACCTGGTTATAGTGAATAATCCTTGTGATATATTGATGTAGTCTCTTTGCTAGTATTTTATTTAAGATTTTTGCATCAATGTTCATTATTGGTCTGTAATTTTTTTCCCTCCGGTTTTGGTCTTCCTTTGCTTAGGTATCAGTGCCATATTTGTGTCATTAGAAGAATTTGGTAGGGCTTCTTTGCTTATTTTTCCAAATAGTTTGTATAATACTGGGATTAATTGTTCTTTAAATGTCTGATAGAATTCATTTGTGAATCCATCTGGCCCTAGAGAATTTTTCTTGAGGAATTCATTGATGATTTGTTCAATTTCTTTTTTCTGAGATGGTATTTTTAAAATATTCTATTTATCCTTTTGTTAATCTAGGCAATTTATATATTTTTTGTAAATGTCCATCCAATTCAAGTAGATTATCAGATTTATTGTCACTTAACTGGGCAAAATATCTCCTAATGATTGCTTTGACTTCCTCTTCATTGGAGATTAAATCACCCTTTTGATTTTTCATACTGGCAATTTCATTCTCTTCTTTCCATTTTAAAAATCAAATTAACCAATGCTCTATCTATTTTATATGTGTTTTTTAATAGAACTAACTCCTAGTCTTATTTATTAGATCAATATTTCTTTTACTTTTAATTTTATTAATTTCTCCATTGATTTTTAGGATTTCCAATTTAACCTTTAATTGGAGATTTTTTATTTGTGCTTTTTCTATTTTTAGTTGCATGCCAAATTCATTCATTAGCTTTTTCTCTATTTTGCTGACAAAAGCATTCAGGGATTTAAATTTTCCCCTGAGTACTACTTTGGCTGTATCCTATGAATTTTAATATGTTGTTTCCTTGTCATTCTCTTCAATGAAATCAGTAATTGTTTCTATGATTTGTTCTTTGACCCACCAATTTTGAAGAATTAATGTTTCCAGTTAATTTTAAATTTGCCTCTCCATGAGCCCTTATAACTATGATTTTATTACATATAATCTGAAAAAATTGCATTTATTATTTCTGATTTTCTACATTCGTCTGCAATGCCCTAGTACATAGTCAATCTTTGTATATGTACCATGTGCTGCAGAAAAGAAGGTATATTCCCTTTTATCTCCATTAAGTTTTCTCCAGATATCTATTAAATCTAACTTTTCTAAAATTTTATTCACTTTCTTTACTTCTTTCTTATATGTTTTTTGGTTAGATTTATCTAGTTCTTATAGAAGGTTGAGATCCCCCACTAGTATTGTTTTACTATTTCCTCTTAAGCTCCTTTAGTTTCTCTTTTAAAAATCTCAATGCTATACCATTTGGTGCACATATATTAAATACTGATTACTTGATATTATTTTATTGTTTAATACTACCTTTTATCAAGATGTAACTACCTTCCTTATCTCCTTTAATCCAATCTATTTTTGCTAAAGCTTTGTCTGAAATTATGATTGCTACTCCTGCTTTTTTAAAAATCTTAGTTGAAGCCTAATAAATTCTGCTTCATCCCCTTAACTTTACTATGTGTGTACGTTGAAAGAAGTGGATTATATTGCTTTTACAGTTGATAAGTTTGAAACTCCAGTGTCTCTGGCTGTCACAGACTGCCAAAATGGCTGCCTTCAGACATGGATCTCTCAGTAACACAATCTGACTGCTATTGTAAGTTAACAAAAGGTTTAATACACTAAATAAAAGAATGAAAGGGAATGGGAAGGAGGGCTGAGTTATTTTTCCTAGCTCTAAACACTTTAATTCTCCTCCCTCCAATCTACAAGGTTTGCATAGACCTACCTTCTTTGACTTGCTGCTGTCACCCTAACCTATCTTCACCGTACCCCAAAATCCCTAATATCTAGCTTCTCTGACTATGGCCACTCCAAAAACAGGGTTTGGTGAAGGTTGAATAGTTCAGTTCCACTGGATAGGGATGGTGATCAGATGGCAGAGTCACTCCCTTTTCACAGTTGGAAAACCCCAGGTTTTCTGTTCTGTGAACACTAATACTTACCTCAATTTATTAGTAACCACTTATTCTGCAATCTAAACCCCAAAATAAATAAAACCTACTCTTTCTATGCTACTCCTATTTTAACTTGCCTAATCTAGGGATTTCAACAAAGGAAAGGAAGGGTAAGGAGAAGGGTCTTACAAAATTGTTACAAATCTCAAACAACAAATCTCAAATATTTGCAAATTCAAAACAATCCAGAAAATATGAATATAACCTATCAATACTACAAAATATAAACAAATTCAAAAGCCATACATATAAGTTTACAATACTAAAGCAATACAAAAACAATTCTATCTAAAAAATCAGATTCAAAATTGTATAAAAGTAGAAAAAATACTAGGAAAATGTACAATAAACACTATTGAGCCTAAGCTTTTACAAAAAAAAAAACACAATCTGAGTAAAAAAACTTCTGCAAAATGCAGTTTAAAATAAATCTTATCTGAATAATTCAAAATAAAGTCTCTCTATTCTATATGCTAATACATTTAACCAATCTTTTGAACTAAGAACTAAGCTATGTATCTCACATCCTTTTTACATATTATATTTACATATAACTACAATCATTTACATATTCTACAAGTCAGATATACCTATGTATATATATATCTATATTATGTTTATGTTCCTTTCAACTATGTTACAAGTATTTGTACATTTTACAGATCTATTTACATATATATATGTCATGTAATTTATTCATTGTATATTTGACTACTATAAACCCTATCTATTCCCTGATATTAGCCAAATAGAAAATCCTACAGATCTTTCTATTCAGTTAACACCGTATGGATCTAATACTAACTCTTTACTTATTTTCTCAGTTCTTTTCTATTACAAGGTCTCCATTTATCTACACGGAGCCTGAAAACATATATATCATACAATTTGTAGAATATATAACTTAAATATGTGTGCTGTTGGATGCAACATACTTACATCCTCTTCACATTTTGATTGTTGGTTCAATCTTTCTTGAATATATGTTATGTTGAATGCAACTAAAATGAAAATGTATTTGTGATTTAAAATGCATTTTAGGGGGCAGCTGGGTGGCTCAGTGGACTGAGAGCCAGGCCCAGAGACAGGAGGTCCTGGGTTCAAATCTGGACTCGGACACTTCCCAGGTTTTTGACCCTGGGCAAGTCACTTAACCCCCATTGCCTAGCCCTTACCACTCTTCTGACTTGGAACCAATACCCATTATTGATTCTAAGACAGAAGGTAAGGGTTTAAAATAAAAATAAAAGAAATTTTTTAAAAAACGCATTTTATCTTACAACTCTCCATCTCTAATCCACATATGATCCTCTTCTATATACAAGTCTTACAGTCTATGCTGTCCTTTCAACTGCATAGTATCTTTCTTCTTCTGCTCTCTCCTGCTATTAAATTTTTGTCTTCCAGCTTTTCCTCTGGGTTGTTTTATCTCTTCCATTGGAAATATTTCCTCTTGAACTTTTTGATGGGTGGATCTCATTTTGCCTGGTGATCTTTCAGCTTTTTTCTTCTAAATAATCATTTTCAGTCTCATATCTCTCTCCTTCTCCTAAACCTAACTCTGTCTCTATTTCTCCTTCATTATCATTATTACTGTTACTATGATTTTGACTATTTTTGTGAGCTTTACTGATTTTAACATGCAAACAGTGGAGCCATGCATCTTTTCCTAGGACTTTTATAGCTGAAGGACTAGTTAGAATAACTTGGAAAGGTCCTGCCCACTTTTCCTCTGTTGCCGATTTCCTAGCAAAATTTCTAATAAAGACTAAATCTCCTGGTTTGATGTCATGCAGAGAAAAATCTAGGGGTCCAGCTTGATGGATTAAACCCATTTATTGAAACTCTCAGCCTGTCTTGCAATGCTGTTATATATTTTGCAATTTGGACATCTCCACCCAGCATGGAGACAAAAAGCTAGTTTGCATGTTTTAGCTTGTACTGGGGCATGGCCATATAACATTTCAAAAGCAGAGATATGCAGGTCTCCACTTGGTCTAGTATGGAGATAGAACAGAGCTATTGGTAAGATCTCAGGTCATTTTAAGTATGTCTCTGAACAGATTTTTCCAATCATGGTTTTTAATTCTCTGTTAACCCTTTCAACCTGTCCAGAGTTCTGTGGATGATAAGGAGTATGAAATTTGGGTGTAATCCCCAAATTCTTATAGACCTGTCTTAAAATTGTCTCTCAAAATCCATGGTCCAAATCCACAAAACATAGTACCCCAAAATGAGGAACTATCTCCTTAAGTAGAACCTTTACTACAAACTCTTCTGTGTTCTTATTTGAAGGAAATGCTTCTGAGCAACATGTCAACCTGTCTGCAATCAATAGACAGTATCTAAATTTTCCAGATTTAGGCTTGTTATTAAAATCTATTTGTATGTTCTCAAATGGAGTATAAGCTAAAGGTCTGTCCCCTAACCCTTTCTTCTTAAATACCCCTTGATTAAACTTCATACAAATAAAACATTTCCCATAGACTCTGTTTGCAATAGATGTTATTTCAGGTGTGATCCAATTTTGTTTTACTGTATTAACCAATGCTTGGTACCAAAGTGTTCTTTCTCATGAATAACATTGCAAATATGATAAAAAAAAAAAAACTCCTTTGGTAAGATGGGTTTCCCTATGTCTGAGAGCCATATGCCATTAACTTCCTTTGCCTGAAACTTATCTTTCCATGTCTAAACCTCACAGTCATTATAAGCTTTAGTTATATCTGCTTTCTCAATAACTGAGAGACACATGACATAGGCAGGCACTCTTCTGGCAGCAAATTTGTCTGTGATGTCAGCTCTGTAATTTCCTCTAGACACAGCATCTTTCCCATGGTCATGGTCATGAGCTTGACAGTGTATCATAGATATTTGTTTAGGCTTTTGGATGGCCTCTAGCAACTCTGTAATTATTTTTGCATAGGCTATTTGCTTCCTTGCAGATGTTGTGCAACCCTGATTTTTCCAGATTGCTCCTGTTGCTTGGCAAACACAAAAAGCATATTTTGAGTCTGTGTAAATATTAACAATCTTGCCTTCCCCAATATTGCAGGTTTGCTTCAGAGCAATCAACTCTGCTCCTTGAATATTCACATTGCTAGGCAATGATGCATACCACAGAGTATCATTCTCTGTCACTACTGCTGCTCCAGTGTAACTAACACTTTTGTGCATGTAAGATGATCCATCAGTAAAAAGAATCAGGTCAGCATTTTCTATTAGGATATCTTTTAGATCTGACCTAGGTTGCTCAACCAACTTCACAACTTGATCGCACTGGTATAACATCTTGCCATTCAAGGGTAGATCAAGTAACAATGTGGCTAGATTTAGTACACTGCACCTTTTCAAAGTGATGTTATCATTGCTCAGGAGAAATATCTCATATTGAGAAAGTCTTTGTTGAGTAAACACTTGTGTATGACATTTATGCAACAATGCTTCAATCTGGTGAGCACAGTACACTGTAAGCTTTGATCCCAATACTAAATCTATTGATTTCTGTACCAACAGAGAAGCAGCAGCAATACTGCTCAGACATGGTACCATCCCTGCAGCCACAGAATCTAATCTAATCTAATCTAATAATAATTGGAAACTATAATAAGCAATGAGTCTAAAAATTGGTCCCAATATTTGTGTAAGTACCCCAGAAGCTATCCCTTTGGCTTCATGTACAAAGAGATGGAATTCTTTGCTATAATCTGGTATGCCTAATGCAGGAGCTGTTAGAATTGCCTCTTTGAGCTATGCCAGAGCTTGCAAATGCTCAGCAGTGAGTAGCAAAGGTTCTGTCACAGCATTTCTTGTCAGATCTGTCAGACATTTAGTTATTTCACTATACCCTGGGATCCATTGATGGCAGAATCCCGTAGTCCCCAGAATTGCTCTAAGCTGCTTTTTGGTCTTTGGAGCAATGAGTTTCTGTATATCTGCTATTCTTTTCTAGGAAATACTCCTTGTTCCTTTTGCTAACACAAACCCTAAGTACTCAACTCTAGGCAAGCACCACTTAAGTTTTAATTTGGAAATCTTATGTCCATGCTTATCCAACTCACAAAGAAACCTTGTACTGTCCCTAAGACAGATTTTTGTATTAGGAGATGCTAGAAGTATGTCATCCACAAAATGCACCAATTTGCTTTCCTTAGATACTATCATTTTCAGATCTTTTTTAAGGATTTGGGAAAACAAGGAGGGAGATTCAGAATAACCCTGGGGAAATCTTCTCCAGCAGAACTGATTCCCTTCCCAAGTGAAAGCAAATATTTTGACTGTCTTTGTGAATTGGGATAGAAAAGAACATGGATCATAAGTCCACAACAGTATAATACTGGTGTGGATGGGTATTGAGGAAATGATAGTTGCTGGGCTTGGAACAACAGGATGAGTTTTGATTATGAAATCATTAACTTCTCTTAAATCCTGAATAAATTAATAGATTGGTTTCCCTTGATCATCTATTCTTGCTTTTTTAATTAGAAGAATGAGTGTATTGTGTTCTGAAAAAGTTGGCACAATTATTCCTTGTTTGAGCAAGGACTTGATGATTGGTCATATTCCATTAACAGCTTCCTTACTTAATTTGTACTGAGGGATGCAAGGAGGAGGTCCTGACTTAGTCCTCACTTTAACTGGGGTTACTGATTTCAATAACCCTACATTTGTAGAAGACCAGGCCCAAATCCCATCTGGTATTTCTTTAGGGATTTCATACATATATTTTGTTTCCTTTTCTCTTTCCATTGAATCCAGAAAAAGCAATGGAAAGGCTTTTAAAGAATTCTCTTGGAGATTCAGCAAAATCTTCCCAGAAGAATTACAATGAATTGTTACCCCCAGTTTACAAAACAGATCCCTTCCCATCAGGTTTGCTGGACAACCTGGGATGAGAAGGAATGCATGATCAACAGACAAGGGACCAAGAGAGAGACCATTTTTGGTTGTAATTTTGGAACTCTTTGTGGTCTACCCATAGCCCCTGCAATCTTTATGGAGCCAACCACCCTGCTATCCTCAGGAGGTGTTTGCAACACTGATTGACTTGCACCCATGTTCACAAGCACATCATAATACTCATTCCCCACTTTTGTAAACACAAGTGGTTTTGTTTTGTTGGGAAGTGTAAAAGTCTCTAACACTGGAGCTACTATAGATTTATCAGGATACTCAATATCCATTCTATTAATATCCTAGCAACCACTCACTGCATCTGCATTGCTTTCTCTACATTCCCAGGTAGATTTAGTATCAATCCCATAACTTTCTTCAGCTTTTGTTATAGTATTACTCACAGTATCTCTCTCTTCTCTGAAGCTATTATTCTCATGCTCACTATCCTCTCTTTCTTCTTCCTCTATTTCTTTCACTGTTATTATTTCTCCCAATGCTGCTACAATATCAGTTTGTTCATCACATTCTTTAATATTGTTTTTCTGTATTGCTCTCTTATTATCACTGTTCCCACTTTCTATATCAATATTCACTGTCCCATTTTCCACATCACTTTTTTCTAGGATTTTTGTTTCTGCTTCTTCCAGGAGACACCTTCATAAATGAGTTCCTCCCTTCTGTAACCCAGAAGCTACTTGGGAGCATTTGGGAGATCACCAGTCTTTATAAACTCTTGCATTGTTCCCAGCTCAGATGCATGGCTCATTGTTTGTCCACAAACATGTGAACAACACTGTACCTTATATTGCCTATTATTTTGTTGATATCTCTGGTAGGTCAGCCTATTCTGTCTCCAACCACCATTTCCATTCCTGTTATTATACTAATTGTTATTGTTGTTGTTTGGTCGGGAACTAAATCTGCAATCCTTTAAAAAATTGCCTGGTCTGTTACAAAGAAAACACCTCGGCTGATTAATTCTCTGTTGTCTTGGAGCATATTCCTGTCTAGGTCTATAAGTTTTTAATGTAGCCATTGTCTTTACTTCCTCTATTTCTTTATTTTTAGTTTCCTGTTGGCTTCTTTCAACTGATTTCTAAGTTCTTGAACCAAGTCCTTTCTATCCTCTGACCTATTTTTCCCCAGAAAGAATATAAAGAGCTATTTTCCTAAGATCTTCCAACCCCATGGACTCCCAGGTTGGACATTGGAGCCTGAAATAATTTCTCATAGGACTGCAACTGCTCTTGACAAATTACCTTCTAATATGCACTAGATTTTCTTCCAATAAGGCCTCAAGGCCAAGAAGGTGTTCAGCATTTTCAATCATCCTACCCAGGAAGCTGGAAGGATTTTCCCCTGACTCTTGTTTTATTTTTTCAAAATTTCCCCAAGTGTCAGGTCTCTTGGCATGAATCTTCATTGCCTCCAAAAGAGACTGTCTAGCCCATCCTAGGAATCTTAGATTCTCAATATTGTTTAATTCCATATGCTGAGAGTCAGAGGGCCATGAAATTAAATTAGGATTGCTTATTGTATCTTGTATAAACTGCTCCTTTTCTCTCTTAGTAAACAGCTCACTCAATAATAATTCTGTGTCCTCAAAGCTGGGATCGTACAATTTGATAGCCCTTCTGAACTCCTTTACATATTTGTTAGGCTCATTGAAGTATCTAGGCATCCTTTTTTTTTAAATTGTCCAAATCTCCAGTAGTAAAAGGCTTATGGTATCTTAAAAGGACAATCCCCATATCTGACTGAAGATAAGTTAATTCATGAAGTGGCAACAATGAAGCAACTGCATCAGTGGATTCTTTAATTCCCTGGTCTTCAATAGCTTTTGATTGGTAACTAATATCTTCTTTGTCTATCAAGTTATTCTTAGTTGCTTCAGTTTCCCCAGTTAGCTTATCTAGTTTCAGCTGTATCTGTTCCACTTTTTGTCCTACAGCCCCTTTGCCTAGTATCTTTAAGAACACTTTCTTGCCAGTATAATAGATCTTTACTACTGTGAAAAACAAAAAGAGCAGTACAGGGATATAGGATATCACCCTATCTAAAAACACTTTTATTATTTTATGTTCCCATATAATTTCATGATGAAGTAAACTACATTAGGAATATCAATAAAAATAACATTGTAGCATATCATTATGCATTGGAACAAGTAAGCCAATGCTCCCATAATGACAATGATTTTTTCTTTCATCATTGTCAAACCTCAGATAGAAAAAAAGTTTTTAATACTGGCTCTTTAAATATCTTCAACCAGAAAAGTTGTCTTTTTTTCTGATTGGTCAGTCTAGTTGCTGGGCAGATTTCAGCAGTTCAGGGACTGAAAAAAATTTCCAAGATAGCCACCCTACTGTCTCACAGGCTTTGTAGGCCCAAAATTCCAACTGCTGAAAAATGGCTGTTTTTCTTCTAAAATATGCCCAGCTTGAACAGATTCTAGCCTAGCCTGGCTCAGCCAACTGAATGAAGTGGATTATATTGCTTTTACAGTTGGTGCGTTTGAAACTCCAATGTCTCTGGCTGTTTCAGGCTGATAGGCCAAAATGGCTGCCTTCAGACCTGGATCTCTCAATAACACAATCTGATTGCTATTGTAAATTAACAAAAGGTTTCATATACTAAATAAAAGAAGGAAAGGGAATGGGAAGGAGGGCTGAATTATTTTCCCTAATTCTAAATGCTCTAATTCTCCTCCCTCCAATCTACAATGTGATGATGAGATTAAATCTACCCTGCCCATCTTTAGATTTAATCACCAAAGGTGAAAACATCTCCATTTAACTCACAACTTGGGTGGTCTGTAACCTACCTGTATTAGAATGAGTGACAAATCAGAATTTACTGACCTCCTCCGGGCCATCCTTAGAAAAGTGTCTGTTGTGATTGGATACATAAACTAAGAGGAGGCTACAGGAAGTGATGCAATAGAGGCCCCTTTAAAAAGAGACCTCATTGAGCTGGGCCCTCTCTCTTGTGGTTCATGAATAGGACCTGAAGGAGCTCTTCTGGTTCATGACTGGACTTGGAGGAGTTCTGGAGATGGTGAGACTGTTCCAGTGGTGAGTGTTAAGACTGAATCTTCCTGAACTTCTCTTAAGGAACTTCCCTTTTAACAGAGACTCTGTGGCTGAAGCCTTTGCTTCATTTACCTTCGAGGCCCTTCTGGCCTCTGGCTTTCCAGCCTTGGGATGAAGTCTGGATTTCTCTTGGCTGAGGGTTAATTAGATCTTCCTGGATTGAATTAGGGGATCAGAGCAAATTACCTACTGTGTTAGATTACTTATCCTATTCTCTCTCTTATTTCCTTATTTCTACTTCCTCTTCTCATTTGTAAATAAATTTCCATAAAAATCATTTTAACTTGAGGTTATTCTTTAATTGGGGTCTGATAATTGTTCAATCCCCTGGCAACCAACCTTTTTTTTTTTAAAACCTTTAACTTCTGTGTATTGACTTATAGGTGGAAGAGTGGTAAGGGTGGGCAATGGGGGTCAAGTGACTTGTCCAGGGTCACCCAGATGGGAAGTGTCTGAGGCCAGATTTGAACCTAGGACCTCCCGTTTCTAGGCCTGGCTCTCGATCCACTGAGCCACCTAGCTGCCCCAGGCAACCAACCTTTTAATATTTACCCAATCAAAACCCCCTTTTACCCCTTACAATAAGGTCCGAATTGAAAAAAATAAATATATGGATTGGGGAATAACTGAGTGCCAGTAAGGAAATGAGACAAACTGGGGACATTCCCACACCTCACAAAGGGAAGGACTGACAGGTAAATACAGAATAACCAAACAGGTATGTGAGGAATGGGAATGGCAGTTTGTCAGTTTAACTGACCACCTAATCAGCCAAGGATGCCAGTGATGTAAGTAACTTCAAGTTGTCGGATCTTGATGGCTTAGAGGAGTCTCAGTAAGTACAACTAAAACTGGTGTATTGATGGTAAATAAGGGAAGAGGGTGAGAAGGATTTCTAATACTAAGAAATGGCCCAACTGCCTCTACTAAGATATAGACAGTTCTAACTAAAAATGGAGAGGGCTGGAGAGTTGGGATTCTCACTGCACTTGTACATGGTGCTCCAAGGTGACACAGGAACAAGGATCAAATCCTTGTATAGCCTGTCAAGTCCACAAAAAGCTCTATGGAGTAAAGGCAGACTATTCAGCTGTCCACCAGCAGCTGATGTGAACCTTGTCTCTACCTACGCTGAGATAGTTGATAGATGGTTTTTTCTTTGTAAATCCCTTAGATACTTAGCAAAGCTAGACCATAGAGGACACACTCCTACTCCAAGCTTGGCCAAGAAACCTTCCTTTTTCAAAACCCTGGCTTCATTCCATGATGGAATGTCCATGCATCCAGTCCAAGGTTTCTTCAAGCTGTCAGCTGTTTTTGCCTTACCTTAAGTCAATACCTGTCCTATAATTTCCCTATAACAGCATGGACCTGCCTTCTTTGACTAACCACTATCTGTCACCCTAACCTATCTGTACTGTACAATCCCAAATCCCTAATATCTAGCTTCTGTGACTATGGCCACTCCAAAACACAGGTTTTGATAAAGGTTCAATAGTTCAGTTCTGCTGGATAAGGGTGGTGATCAGATGACAGAGTCACCAAGGCCCACGGGCAAAAGCCTGTAGGTTTCTTGGAATACAGACAGGTAAAAGCTTCTTTTCAGACTGGTTTTGTTCTTAGGAACACAATGGTATCTTAAAATTAAGATCAGGAACAAAGAGGCAGGAACAGAGGGAGAACTAAATCCAGAAGCTGGAAAGCTGGTCTGAGGGCTAAACTGTCTGGTCCACTGATCCTCTCAGGGCAGGTCAATTAACCCTTCCAGGAAGTTATCCCTCCAAGTTGCAAAGGAAACAGGAACTCAGCTCCCTGCTTCAGGCTTCAAGTCCTCTTTATTCTGTTCTCACATTCCTTTTGGAACCCTCTTCTTTGCATTCCAGGCAAGATCCACTTGCTTTGCACCCTGTCTCTCTCTTTTTTTTAAATTTTTAAAACCCTCACCTCCCGTCTTGGAGTCAATACTATGTATTTGCTCCAAGGCAGAAGAGTGGTAAGGACTAGGCAATGGGGGTCAAGTGACTTGCCCAGGGTCACACAGTTGGGAAGTGTCTGAGGCCAGATTTGAACCTAGGACCTCCCGTCTGCAGGCCTGGCTCTCAATCCACTGAGCTACCCAGCTGCCCCCACCCTGTATCTCTTTTGCAACTTACATTCCTCTTTCTCTATTTTAATACTATCTACCTCAAATATGTTTCTTGTAAACAACATATGGTAGGATTCTGTGTTTTTTTTTTTAACCCTTACCTTCCATCTTGGAATCAATACTGTATATTGGCTCCAAGGCAGAAGAGTGGTAAGAGTAGGCAATGGGGGCCAAGTGACTTGCCCAGGGTCACACAGCTGGGAAGTGACTGAGGCCAGATTTGAACCTAGGACCTCCCGTCTCTAGGCCTGGCTCTCAATCCACTGAGCTACCCAGCTGCCCCCAGGATTCTGTTTTTTAATCCACTCTGCTATCTGCTTCTGTTTTATGGTTGAGTTCATCCCATTTACATTCACAGTTATGATTACTATCTGTGTATTCCCCTCCATTTTGACTTACTCCTTAATCTTGACCTTTCTCATTTCACTCTTTCCCTCCACAACAGTGTTTTGCTTTTAGTCACTCCTCCCCTTCCCACCACCACCCTTCTTATTTCCCTCTTATTTCTTTATAGGATAAGATAGGATTCTATACCCCAATGAATCTGTCTATTCTTCCCTCTTTGAGTCAATTCCAATGAGAGTAAGGTTTAAGTATTACACATCACTGTCCACAGCCTCCCCTCCATTATAATAGTTTTCCACCTTGTGCCTCTTTATGTGATATAACTTACCCCATTTTATTTCACTTTTTCCTTTTCTCTTAGTGAAATGCTCTTTACCCCAGATTTTTTTTGCATATCATCCTAAACAAAAGAAAGAGACCAAGGAAGGCCTGGGTCAGGAAGAACTCTCAAGACCAACAATAGAGGGCTATAAAAGGACACGCACACCTGGCAAAACCTTCACCTGAATTAGACCTCTGAAAGGAGTAAGGGAATATGATCACAGGGTCTAAGAAAAAGAATTCATGTGTAGCTCCTACACTGAAGAATTCCATTTTGCTTTCCAAAAAAGACTAAACAACCCAAAGTGCTACCCACAGTGGAAGTGCATTCCCATAGTATGAAGGCACCAGCAGAACCTGACCATTTCTATCCATACCTGTTGAGGCAACATCACCCACACAAAGTGGAGGAGGTGGAAGGAAGGCATTCTTTGCGGGATCACATGCTGGGACCCAAAAATGACCTGACTTCTCAGCCTGGGAGGAAGGGAGCAAGCCTAGCTAGGGCTGGAAGCTGCCATCCAGGTGGGAGAAGTGGCCAAGCCAGAATGAGCTGCTGGTTGTCCTGAAGAAGAGGCCCAACAAGAGTCCCAGGATGTGACTTCAGGGAAGGATTTGAGTTGAAAAAGGAAAAAGAAAGTAATTTTGGAGACCTGGAGAGAGAGGAGCATCTATACCCAGGGCCTGAGCCTCCATTTCAGGAGAGAGAGAAGGGTCTACACCTGGGGCCTGAGCCTCTATTTCAGGAAAGAAGCATTTACACCTGGCACCTGAGTTTTATTTGGAGTTAGAATCCCATAGAGTTAGAAATCCTTTTTTTATATTCTCAATAAATACTTTATTTTTATATAACAAGAGTCTCCTTAGTGTCCTTGAGCCTAGCTCTGAAGAGAAGTTCACTTGTGAGATTCATTTCAATTATTTAAACTGAAGATACTTTGTAAGCACAACAAGCAGAATATCTAATGAGTTTATAATCAATAATCAATTCATTTACATTTATTTTTACAATATGTACGAAAAGGCATAGCATCCAGATCTTTAAAGGAGAAACTAAAAGAGCTTAAGGAAGAAATAGACAGTAAAACTATACCAGTGGAGACCTTAACCTTCCCCTATCAGAAGTAGATAAATCAAACCAAAAAAATAAGAAAGAAGTAAGGGAAATGAATGAAATGTTTGAAAAATTGGATTTAATAGATATGTGGAGAAAACTTTAATAGGGATAAAGGGAGGAATATATCTTTACAGTAGCACATGGCACATATACAAAAATTGACCATGTACTAGGGCAGTGTTGGTGAAGACATGGCACATGTGCAGTGCCGGTGCTCGGAGAACTTCTCATTTCCTCTTCTTCCTACCACTCAAGGACATTTTTTTGCATGTCCCACCCCTCTTTCCAATTGCCCAAAGCAAACACATCCTCCCTCAGCTCTCTCAGGTAGAGACTCACAGACAGATTGAATTTGCCCTCAAAGTTGGAAAAGGTTTGCCATTGCTGTACTAGGGCATAAAAACATCACAACCAAATACAGAAAAGTAGAAATAATAAATGCAACTTTTTTCAGGTCATAATGTGATAAAAACTGTAATCAGTAAGAGTTCATGAAAAGGCAAATTAAAAATTAATTGGAAACTAATTCTTCAAAACTGGTGGGTCAAAGAACAAATCATAGAAAATAATTACTGATTTCATTGAAGAGAATGACAATGAGAGGACAGTGTATCAAAATGAATGGGATAAAGCCAAAGCAGTACTAAGGGAAAAATTTCTATCCATGAGTGCTTATATCGACAAAATAGAGAAAAAGGAGATAGATGAATTGGGCATGCAAAAAACCCCCAAACAAACAAACTAGAAAAAGAACAAATTAAAAATCGCCAGTTAAAAACTAAATTGAAATCCTAAAAATCAAAAGAGAAATTAACAAAATTGAAAGTAAAAAAAAAAGTCATTGAATTATTAAATAAGACTAGGATTTGGTTATATAAAAAACAAATAAAATAAAGCATTGGTTAATTTGATTTGAAAAAAGAAAGAAAAAAAGATTTAAAAAAATGAAAAGGGTGATTTCACCTCTAATGAAGATCAAATAAAGGCAATTATTATGCTATTTTCCCAATTATATAACAATAAATCTTAAAATCTAGGTGAAATGGATGAATTTACAAAATTATAAATTGCCAAGATTAACAAAAGAGGAATTAGAATATTTAAATAATCCCATCTCAGAAAAAGAAATTGAACATGCCATTAATGAACTACCCAGGAAAAAATCCCCAGAGCCTGATGAATTCACAAGTGAATTCTATCAAACATATAAGGAACAATTAAGCCCAATATTATACAAACTATTTGACAAAATAAGCAAAGGAGTCTTACAAAATTCTTTCATGACACAAATATGGTACTTCCTAAACCAGGAAGACCAAAAACAGAGAAAATTATAGACTAATCTTCTTAATGAACATAAAGGCAAAAATCTTAAATAAAATATTAGCAAAGAGACTACAGGATGTTATCACAAGGATTATTCACTGGGACCAGGTGGGATTCATACCAGGAATGTAAGACTGCTTTAATATTAGGAAAACCATACAAATAATTGACTATATAAATAACCAAACCAATAGAAATCGTATTATTATCTCAATAGATGCAGAAAAAACCTTTGAAAAAATATAACATTCATTCCTATTGAAAACACTAGAAAGCATAGGAATAAAAAGGCCTTTCCTCAAAATAACTAGAATTTATTTTAAAACATCAGTAAGTGTCATCTGCAATGGGGATAAGTTTGCAGCCTTCCCAATAAGATCAGCAGTGAATCAAGGATGTCCATTATCACCACTATTATTTAATATTGTACTAGAAATGCTAGTGGTAGCAATTAAGAGAAGAAAAATAAATTGAATGAATTAAAGTAGGCAATGAGGAAACTAAACTATCACTCTTTACAGATGATATACTTAGAGAATTCTAGAGAATCAACTAAAAAGTTAGTGAAATAATAACTTTAACAAAGTTTCAGTATACAAAATAAACTCACATAAATCATCAGCATTTCTATATATTTCAAAAAAACTCAGCAGAAAGAGAAACTCCATTTAAAATCACTCTAGGCAATATAAAATATTGGGAATCTATCTGACAAGACAAACAGGAATTGTATGAAAATAATTATAAAACATTTTTCACACATATAAAACTAGATCTAAAGAATTGGAAACATTGGGGCTCAGTGGATTGATAGCCAGACCTAGAGACAGGAGGTCCTAGGTTTAAATCTGGCCTCAGACACTTCCCAGCTCTGTGACCCTGGGCAAGTCACTTGACCCCCATTGCCCAGCTCTTACCACTCTTCTGCGTTGAAGCCAATATGAAGTATTGACTCAAAGATGGAAGGTGAAGGTCTTAAAAAAAAAAAAGATTTGGAAACATTAATTGCTCATGGGTAGAATGAGCTAGTATAATAAAGATGACAAGACTACTTCCTGTGGACATTTTGGGGTCCTTAAACCACATTTCCCATTATCCCACTGGCTTCCTGTCTTACATGACGATGCAGACAGAAGGATAAAAACTGAGTGGCTGGATTGGCACTTCCTCTCTTTGCTGGCTTGGTGCTGATCCTCCATGGGGAGAGTACGAATTTTAAACTGACTAAGCAGCATGGCATGTGGCTTCATTTTTCTAATAGCTACCAATAAATCTTTTAAAACCACAATATTTTAAAAACTATCCTTTTATATTCATTTTATTTTTTTACAGCCCAAAGGGATTTAAAGGAATACATGCCCTTCGATCCAGCAATACCACTACTAGGTCTGTATTCCAAAGAAATTTTTAAAAAATGGGGATGGACCTGTTTGTACACAAATATTTATAGCGGCATTCTTTGTAGAGGCAAAAAATTGAAAAATGAGGGGATGTCCCTCGATTTGGGAATGACTGAACAAATTGTAGTGTATTATTAGGATCAATTAGCAGCTAAGGAAAGGGTAAAGAATAGTGGGTAAGATCTCTTGAGGCCAGAGAGAATCTTGGGAAAAGTGGCAGTTGGAATTCTGGGTAGCCTGAGTCAGGTTGGTTTTTTCCAACTGCCAATGACTCCTGGAATTTTAGGCCTAGGAGAAAGCTGGTGTTTCTGTTACCTGGAATGCAGAAAAAACCCAGTGGCAGGTGAAGGAGGAGAACAGATTAGAGTATCTGGATTAAGTTTGTGGGGGAAATCAACAGAAAAGGGAAAGAAAGACTGTTTTTTTCTCTGGCTGGCTACTGAGAGGGCCAAGCCATTTTGAGGCCTGTTTAGGCTTGAGAAGCCTTGTAGGCCCTGACTGGCTGGCAGTGGGCAGAGAGATTGAATAGTCGAATTGATTAAAGTTAAAAGAGACCTAAGGAGACAGTAAAATATTAGAGGATTAGTAATTAGCATAAAGTTATTTAGTATAGTTTTGGATGTTTTTGTGATAGATAAGGAATTTTAAGGAGGATCAAGGGAAACCCTGAGCAGGAAGTAGGTCTGTGAGGGCCAGTGGAGTGGGAAAGTTTCGTCCCCTTTAGGGATGGGAATCAATCCTCATCCTCAACCTTCATTACTTTCCCTTACCTTTCCTCAAACCTTTTCTGATATTTATTCAATAGAGGTTTTTTCACATCTCTCTCTAGTGGTTATCCTTGTGCAGGCAAAAAACCAGCTCAACGGAACTTCAGTAGCCACAAACTATAGGACGCCTACCTTGTAATAACAAGCAGTAAAGGAGATACCGTCTCCCAGGGTCTCCCCTAAACATGCCTATATTAACTTTCCCAGCTGTTCCTACTGTAACATTACTGCCATTAACATTCTTGGCTATTCCTGTTTGTTATAGTAGGATGGTGAGGGAATACTAGCGTGCTATGAGAAATGAGGAACAGGATGATTTCAGAAAGAGCTGAAAAGGCCTCGATGGACTGATTCGGAGTGAAATAAGCAGAACCAGAACATTCTGCACAGTAACGGAAACATTGTGGGATGATCAAATGCGACAGACTTTGCTCCTAACAGCAATGCAGTGATCCGGGACGATTCTGAGGGACTCGTGAAAAGGAACACTATCCACCTCCAGAGAAAGGACTGCGGGAGCAGAAATGCAGATGAAATCTATGATTTATCACTTGTTTATTTGGATATGGGTTTTGGGGTTTTGGTCTTATAAGATTAGTTGCAAAAATGAAAATATGAAAAAGATGCTGAGTGATAACCCAGTGGAATTGCTTGTCAGCTCCAGCATCAGGGAGGGAACAGGAGAGGGAAAGAACATGAATCCTGTAACCTTGGAAAACTTGTGTGTAAATTTGACACTGGAATAAAATAAGAGGAAAAAAGGAATGAATAGGAATGGGGGTCTCTTGGCGTGTCCTCCTTCTGCCCAGCAGTCTCTAATCTTCTCTCTCTGGGCAGGCCAGGGGGCAGGTGGGAACCGGGAAACCAAAGGACTGAGGCATGGCTGGAAGACTTTGGTAGTCAGGGAGAACTGTAGCTATTTTTCTCTTTTATTAATAATTATAATTCAACATATAGTCTCCAAGATTAATTTTAATCATAACATCTTAATTCAGAAATTGCTCCTGTTCACTCTGCCCTCCCAACTTGGAAAGTCTCTGATCTTTCTTCCAATTGGAAATCAGATTGTCTGATGTTGTGTTGTTGCCTTTTACTGTCTGGGCCTCCCTTGATTGTTTTTAATGTATAAAAGTCTGCCTCTCCCTGCATTCAGGATCCAGCCCTAAGCTGAGGGAGGAGCCTGGTCCTGGGACTCCATGTGCCAGGCTGTAGGTAGGTCCTGAGGACAAAAAGACAAGAGACAAAGTCAGCGACCTCCAGGGGTTCCGCGAGACCTTCTCTTTCTTTGTTCTCCCAGAGCTTGGCACAGTGCTTGGCACATAGCTGGGCCTTCAGAAATATTTCACTGACTGACTGACTCTCTGATGGTCCAGCGAGTACACACACTGCTCATGTTTAGACCAGAGCTGCGGATTTCTCAGCAGAGCAAGTGTGGAGTAAAAATTAATAATTAGGAGTGCATTATTCATAATTATGGTTAGCGTAGTGATAACTTCTGACCCACATCCCTATAACTCTGCTACATGGATTAGCTCAGGAGACACTTCAGGGGAAAGAGAGAAAAGAAGCCTCTCTCTACATAACAAACAGTAGAGGGGAATAGACCCTAGCCCACATCTGAGCCCCTTCTGATTATTAGAACTCTTTTTTTCCCCCTCCCCCCTCCCCCCATCCCCCATCTCCGGGGAGGGCAGGCCACGCCCAGCCCAGGCCTGTGTATTGTCTCCTCCTGAGCCCTCAGAGACTGCCAAGGGGAATTCAGAGCAGCAGCCCCAGCCCTGAGGCCAGAAAAGGAAGCCCCTCTGTGCCTGCTAGAGCCAGGCCTGGAGTCAGGGAGGCCCAAGTTCTCCCCCTTCAGGACCCTGGACAAGTCACTTTATTCAGCTTGCCTCAGTTTCCTCCCCTGTCCAATGCGCTGCAGGAGGAGAGGGTGAAGCCGCCCAGCCTCTCTGCCCAGAAAGCCCCAAAGGGGTCAGGAAGAGACAGCCAGGCCTGAACAGCCTGAGCCCAGCAGCCCTGCAGACAGACACACAGACACCCCCAGACTGTCCTCTGTCCACCCGGGCTCAGAGCCTGGGCTCAGAGGCTGCTGCTGTCTTCTGTGGCCTCACAAAGGGCAGGAGGGGCGTTCCTGGGCCTCCCCCAGGCCTCTGAGGGGTCTTTGGGCCTCCTGGGCTGGGGCGGTGCTGAAGGAGACCCAGAGGAATTGGTTCTGTTTCCCCATAGCCTTTGGCTCAGGCTCTTCTTCTCTGGATTCCACTGTGGGGGAAACTGAGATAAAGGCTGGGGAAGGGCCTTGGCCAGGCTCCCCCCACCTGGTCAGTGTCTGAGGCCACATTGGAGCCCAGATCTTGGGGGTTCCAGGTCTAGGAGGGCAGCCCCAAGTCACCTGATTCCTCCACCTGGGAATGGGGTTGGCCCCTCCTTTGGGGAACGCTGGAGTCCCCCCAAAGCAGAAGGAGCAGCAGGATGTCCCCAGAGGAGGGGAACCTGTCAGACGGGCCTGGGCCCTGGGCTGTCAGCTGCTGTCCTCTGCCTCAGTTTCCTTCATCAGAAGGGGGGATCCTAAAGCCACCTCCCTAGGCCCTGGGGAGCAGAGATCCTGGATTGATCAGTCAATCAGTTGACACTTAGTAGGCACTGTGCCAGGCCCCAATAAGGAGGCTGCTTTCAAGCTGAGGAATAAGCAGATGGCAGGGCCAGAAGGGGAAATGGGGGTGGGGGGAGAAGGCTGCAGCCCCCCAGGGTGGGGAACAATTCCTATATAACCCCTCCCCCACCAAGCCTCTACACCCCGGGCCCAGACGGAAGGACTCCATTTCCCAGAATGCAACTCCCTGACTCCTCCCTAGCCTTGGCTCCTCCCCACTGTGGCAGCATCGGGGCATGCTGGGAACCTCATGTGGCTGGTCTCAGCTCCTGGAGGGTGTAAGTACCGCTGTGCATCTTGGACCTTTGCCGGGTGAGTGGAGGAGGGGAGGGAGTCTGTGGATGGGGGATGAGGGGACGAGGGGGGAGGGGAGTGCGTGGGCTCCCTGCTGTGGCACCTGAGACTTTCTGTTCTCGAATTCCTTAGGAAGGGGAAGACTCCTGTGACCAGGGCCTCATTTCTGAGATTGTGCGCATGTGCAACAAGAGAGGCGGGGCAGGAGTCCTGGGCCGGGTGTGAATGCTTGTGGTCTGGGGACCGGATTGTCTCCGTGTCTGTCCATCACATCAGAGGCCCACAGAAAAGGGACAAACACGGAAGTGCTCGGTTCAGGCTGGGGCGGCCCTGTCTGGACCTGGAGCCATGGCGGAGCTTAGTCCCTCCCCAGGACAGAGAAGGGGCACCCCAGCCCCAGAGCCAGGAGGCAGCTGGGGGAGCGGAGTGCTGCCAGGATGGGGGAGGGGCTAGTCCGCCCCTTTCCTCAGGGCGACTTGCAGGTCTGAACCCGCCCAGAGGAGAAGCAGCCTATGTGAGCCTGGACCTGTTGCAGCGGGGATGGGGGGGTCCCCGTGCCCACTTGCAATGGAAGGAGCCCATCTCCCCCTCTGACGTCCCCCTCATCTTCCAGTACTCCTCCCCCCATCAGTCTCCCACTATTCTCCCAGTGCAGTTTCTGAATGGAATGAAGACAAAGATGGCCGCAGAGGGGGTGGGGAGGCTTCTGCCTGGCCAGTCTGAGGCCTTTTCCAAGCCTGAGGCTCCCTGTTCCCCCTCTGTGGGGGAGAGTCTCCCCTGAGGCCAGAGAAGGGCCTGGGAGCCCCTCTGAGCCCTTCCCCTCTTTCCTCCCTCACAGGCTCTAAANCCCCTTCAGCCCCCCCATCCCCCAGTACCCCTCCCCTCCACAGTCTCCCTCAGTCCACCCAGAGCAGTTTCTGAATGGAATGAAGCCAAAGATGGCGGCAGAGGGGGAGGGGAGGCTTCTGCCTGGCCAGTCCAAGGCCCTTCAAGGCTCCCTGTTCCCCCTTGTGGGGGAGAGTCTCCCCTGAGGCCAGAGAAGGGCCTGGGAGCCCCTCTGAGCCCTTCCCCTCTTTCCTCCCTCACAGGCTCTAAAGAGGAAGTTCCCCCCCCTCTCAGGCCTCCACCTCTTGAAGGACCACAGTCTGACCCAAGCAGAGAGCGCGCAGCCAGTGAGAATGGCCCCCGGGACTCCAAGGCCCCCCTCCCAGGTGAGTGCAGCCCATCCCCAGCCATGGCCACCCCCCCCCACCCCCGCCCCCATCCAGCANGGGAGCCCCTCTGAGCCCTCCCCCTCTCTCTCCCCTCCCTCACAGGCACACAAACAGGAAGTCCCCCCCCTCAGGCCTCCACTCCCTGAAGGACCCCCGTGTGGCCCCAGCAGAGAGCCCGCAGCCAGAGGGAATGGCCCCCGGGACCCCGAGGCCCCCCTCCCAGGTGAGTGCAGCCCCCCCAGGCTGGAATCCAGCAGAGCTCAGCGCTGTGTCTCTGCCAGGCCTCCAGGGGGCGCCATCCCTGCTTGTCCTCAGGGGGAGCTCCAGGGTCCTCCCTGGCTGCCCCCCATCCTTTCTGTTCTGGGGTTTCCTGCCTGAAGGAGCGGCCCAGGTTGCAGCCAGACAGGCTCAGGCGCTGCCATTCCTTCCTCCCCCCTCAGCGGGGATGGCCGGGGGTCCCCCAGCTCCAGGGAGGGCCCAGGGACAGGCTCTGCTGCTGAGCTCCAGGCCTCGGGCTTTGGACAGGTCAGTCAGGCCTGCCAGGGAGGCTTCAGGAGAAGTTTGGGGGGAGCTCAGGGGAGGCCCAGACAGGAAAAGGAGCGTTTTTAGCCGAAGGAAAGGGCTGGGCATGGCGGGCAGGGCTGGAAGGGCTGCTGAGAAGGGCTCCAGCCAGGCTCCCTCCTCCAGGCCAGAGGACTCGGGGCTGCTTCCTGGCTCAGGCAGGGGGTCAGCCTTGGCCAGGCCTTTGTGCCTCATTAGACAGAGGAAAAAGAAGCAGGTGAGGGCCGGGGGCAGGGCAGGGGCTGCTGAGGACATCCAGCACCTTGTTCTGTCCTCCCAGCAAAGGCAGCCTCCAGGGCAGACACTGAGGTTCTCCCCCCCATTCCCTGCTGACAGCCATTCCCCACTGGCTACAGGAGGGCCTCAGGGGTGGGTGCTGGGGAATGGAGGGGGGGGGGTGACAGACAGGATTGGGGTTCCCCAGCCCCAGGAGGAAAGAGCCTGGCAGAGGCTGGCATCAGGATGGGCAGAGAGGGGGCTGGGCTGGCTGAGGAGAGCTGCCCCAGGGAGGAGAGCAGGCCTGGGTGGGAGCTGAGGAGCCAGTGAGGCAGGGCCTGGCAGGAAGGTGGCATCCAGGGGCCCTTCTTGTTCTTGGAAGGCCAGTCAGGGACAGGGCAGCCATCTGACCCGGGTGACCCCTGGCTCTGCCCAGCCTGGGTGGTTCCTGCAGTTCATCCATGTTTGTGCCCTCCATGGACAATATTGTGAGGATCAGAGACGTCTCTGGGCTGAGATTCTAGGCTGAAGATCCAAACTTTAATTGTGGTCACTGGAAGCTGGAGGTGGCACCCAGCCAGCCTGGAGCAGAGATCCCCAGAGACGTGGGGCAGGTGTTTCCTGGGTGTCTGACGGGTCCTTAGCAAAGTCATTAACAGGCTGGAAGGCGCAGAGGATGGCAGGAATCGGGCCGTGGGGTTTGGTCACGAGGGTTGGAACCTTCGATCCCGAGTCCTGAGTTCAGCACGAGATGAAGAGAAGAAAATGGACCGAATCCTGCAGAGCTCTCAGACTGCTGAGGTCACAGGAGCCTCTCTTGGCCACAGTCCTTGGGGAGCCCGGAGTTGGCCTAAATGTTCACAGGCTCAGAGAGCACCTGGACAGGCTGCGCTTGTTTCCTGGATCTCCTCAGGCCAGCGAGTCCCTCACCATTGCCAGGGAGCCCGGCTCCTTCTGCAGGGCCTTCAGCTTCCCCAGAGGAGGACACAGACCTGGAGCTTTGATTCCTCCCACAGAAGTCTTTGATGTCATGAATTGCTTTAATATTCTGACACTCAAACTCCATCCCTTCCAGTACTGCGGCCCATGTTCTGCTCTCATAATGGATGTCTGCTGCAGTCAGTGTCCTACCTGGGCCTCACTCTTCCTAAGATGGTCATCACAGTGACTTCTCTAAAGGATCCTATGTGATTGCGTGCTTCATGATCAGTGATATGGAGGCGATGAACAGTTCCCCCTTGGCCAGCCTACTGGGGAGACCTTCAGAGGTGCCTTGAAGAGAATTTCTTTACCCAGAGGGCCGTCTTTGTGAAATGGGTGCAATCCAGGACAGGCATTCTCTTACCCGGATACAGAACACAAATACACGATCAATAATCTCTGACTACATTACTTTGAAGTCAGATCCACATTCTCTTCTGTCAATGGCATGTTTTGATTGGCTGGATATAATGATTGAGCTGCCTTTGGCTGATGCTCAAGTGTTTTGTAGAGTCTTATCATTCTTTTTTAATTTGCTTTCAAACGTTTTAATGAGTTGAAAATGGCTTCAGGACCCTGTTTATCAATAACATGTCCCACAGGCTTGGGAACCCAGGACATTCCTAATTGAATACATTTCTTTTCTCTGAAATGGTGGATTACTGACTTCATGACCAAGGACCCATCATACAACTATAACTGAACTCAAGACTCAAAATAATATTAGTGACAGTCCCCAAAACTCTTACCTCAAATGGCAAATTTTCCCAATTACAGTTTAGAGCAGAAAATTTTCTAGGATTCTTACGCAGAGAATGTATTTCATGCCACAAGTTTTCTTTTCTTTAGATCTTGGCTTGGTAGAAGGATCAGTTGTTAGAAATCATGGTTCTGAAAACTCCTCATGGTTTCCTTGTTATTTCCTTGAAAAAGTAATGTGTACCCTTAATACACTGAAACTCTTTAAGAACTTCTTTAAAATGCTGATAGTAAGACCTTGTCACCTCCTGCTTGCAAATTTGTGACATTCTGAGGCCAGTCGATTTTATAAACTTAAGCCTTCCCAGGCATTACAAAAGGTTTTATGATTTGAGATTGAGTTTTCATCTGTGGCATTTTGATTTGGCATCTTCCAGGGTTTCTTAAGATCATGTTTTTTAATAAGTTCACTCATAATTACTTTATCATTACCATCCCTAAGTGTGATGATTCTGTGGTTATATTTTAGATTTCTCATCATCTTTCTTTTCTTTTTAATTTTAATTTTGAACATTTTCCCCTAGCTACATGTTTCATGTTCTTTCCCTCTCCCCCAAATTCCCCTAACCCCCTTTGACTGATGCACAATTCCACTGGGTTTTATATGTATCATTGATTCTGTTTTGATGTAATTTAGGAATAAGTTTTTCTGTTAATTATCTTTGAAAGTGTTATAAAGTCAAGCTCTGTTTGATTTGTACTGTGGTCTTAAGTGATAAAGCAATGTGCTAAGATACAGAGTTTAAATGGTACAGGCTTTTTTAAAGCCTGGAATCTTTTGGGTTATTGATTAGGAAGCAATTATAGTGATACCTTGGGTGGCGTACACACTATTTGGAATGATGGGAGAAAGTTAGATCTAAATAGGAAAGAAATAAGACAGGCGCAGTTTAGTAAGGGATTTTAATCAAAGTTCCCAGGAGGGACTAAACTGTTTATAAAATAATTTTAAGTATATAGATATGAGAGGAGTGAAGAAAGTTTTTAAAATAAGTCTATATCTATTAATTGAATAAACAGTAGTTTAAATGTAACAATTAAAAATGATAAAGGCTGATATTATGAGGAAAACTAATATTTTATTTAGGCCCATTTTGGTAGAATAAAATCGACCACGCACCTGTAAAAATTTCAAATTGCCGCCTCAGCCATTACAGTCCCTACCTTCCCTCATCTTGTCTGGGTAGCAAAAGAGAAGTCAAGCCCGACTTCCCAATATTTAAAGCCTGGCTTTACCATGAAAACGTCATCCAAAACAGGAAACCCATTGGACCATAGAAAATGTAGTTTCGAAGTCCCCCACATGTCCACAGGAAGTTTGTCATATATCTACATATCTTGAGGCTTAATACCTCTAAAATGGAACCCCAGAAATTCTAAATAACACAAAATGTAAAAGATGTGAATTTTACTGCTAATAAGATAAAACAGTTCTTCTTGTGTTTTTGAAGCAATGAAGAGCATCAATATTTTATCTTTGAGGTCAGTATTAAGTTAGGTAGGTCAATTTATAACCAATTAATTCATGAGATAAAATAATTTGTACAAAAAAATTTAGAAGTAGAACTCTTCAGAAGAATCATTTGAGAAGTATTTACCAAATCTATGATTATCAATGACATGACATTATTGAAACTTGTATAATAACAGCAATACAGACAGCATCTGTATTCCTATAAATTCTAATGGACAGTTTGCAAATATATAGACCTGATTTCATATTTAGAATCTGGAAATGTATTAAGTTTAGCACAATTAAGATTTAAGATGTTACTTCAAAACTACAAATACACATTCACTCTAATTTTGAAATAAACAACATTTAGAGATTGAGAAATTAAGCATTTCTGTCCTAGCCATCTCATTAGTTTCAATTTATTTCTATATGTTTTCCTTGTTTCTAGTCTTTTTTAATATGGCCTGCAGATATTGCTATTACTATTCTTATTCTTATGTTTTGCAAATCAGACCAAAAAAGATGCTAAGACTAATGAATAAGATAGATATAAGCCATGCTGGTACCAAACACAAAAAAATAAAGTGAGAGTATTCTCTTAATTTCCTCTCATTTGTTAAGCTTTCACTACCACTTTCTCCTGTTATTACTGTCTCTTAAGTTCCTCTTAAGGACATACAGTACAAAGATAGCAGCTTTTAACAAAAACAGATTCTTTTGGACAAAATCACTGAAGTTGATGATCTGGTGCTATTTTATCTCTGTTCATTTCAGGGGTGGACTATTAGAGGACTCTTTCTTTAACTTAGACTTAAAAACTGAATATGAGCTCTGTCTTTTGGCATGTAGAAGAACTTGAAAAAGATAATGGAGTTTTGTGGCTTTAGTCCATGGGGGAGGGCATTTCAAAGACTTATGTCCCGGGTTTTAACTCTTAATCCTGGCTTAATCACTTTAAGTGAAGTATTTGACCAAAACAGTTGTTTCATGTCTCAGAAATTTATTACAAGCTTCACAGCTCAGTAGCAGAGATTCCTTTAAGGTTTCTTTAAGAGAATTATTAGGAAATTTATATACAGTATATTTCTAACTGTCCTGGATCATAAAGCTAGCTCATCCATTTTAAAATTATGAAAGTATTTATAAATATATATGTTATCTGTGGTTAAGATAATTAACTCTAATTTCTATATTATCAAAAATCTAAGTTCTTAACTGAGTTTTCTTTTTTTTTTTTTAGAGGTCAAGCTGCTGGACAGTCTTCTAAAATATTTGAATAATATCTGAAAATTATTTAATTAATAAATTTAGTATATTTTTCCATGGTTGCAAGATTCATGTTCTTTCCTGTCTCTCCCCCATCCCCTTTCCATAACTGATGCACAATTCCACTGGGTTTTACATGTGTCATTGATCAAGACCCATTTCCATACTATTGATATTTACACTAGTGTGATTGTACAGTCAGTATCTCAAATCATTTCCCCATCCACCCTTTTGATAAAGCAGTTGTTTTTCTTCTGTGTTTCCACTCCCACAGTTCTTCCTCTGTATGTGGATAGCATTCTTTCTCATAAGCTCCTCCGAGTCGTCCTGGATCATTGCATTGCTGCTAGTAGAGAAGTCCATTACATTGGATTGTACCACAGTGTATCAGCCTCTGTGTATATGGTTTTCCTGATTCTGCTCCTTTCACTCTGCATCAGTTCAGTTTTCTTAAAAAAAAGGTGAATACTATCCACATTCAGAGGAAGAATTGTGGGAGTAGAAACAAGAAAAACAACTGATTGAATATATGGGATGATGGGGATATGATTTGGGATGTAGACTCTAAACGACCACCCCAGTGCAATTATCAATAATATGGAAATAGATCTTGATCAATGACACATGTAAAATCCAGTGGAAATGCATGTCGGCTATGGGGAGTGGGGATATTTGGGCGGGAGCGAAAGAACAAGAATCATGTAACCAGAAAAATTTTCTAAAAAAATTAAAAAAAAGAAAGGTGAATCCTTTGGAATAGCTAGTTTACTTAAGAATAATGTAAAATTTATAGACTTCTTTTGAGGCACTGAAGCATTTTTATCAAATGAACAACTTTAAACTTCCTTCAAAGGCAAATGATTTCTAGAGCTCATGGAAAACAAACACTTGACACACTTGGATAAGGTCCAGTAGACCTGCAGAAATTTTCTCTGAGAAGGAATAGAAAGCACCTGGGTATAGACAGAGTCCAACCAACTCTGGTGGGGACACAAAACCACCCCATGGGCCTCTCTCTTTAACTGTACTTGGCTCACTAGAAAATATAAAGAAAAAGATAGTAAGCACAATGTACCCTGACAAGACAAGACTTAACACAAAATAGCCCACGAAATATATCACCCCTTGTGAGATGAGGTATAGCTCAGCTCAAAGTGGGTCGTTAATGAGGAGTCAGAAAACAGAGCCCTAAAAGAAAAGCTCCTGAGCATCCCCAGAACTTCTTCCTAAGGGAAGAATCCTGAATCCTTTCCTTAATCACTGCAGAAAGAAATATCCCGACCATAATTCTGAGCTGAAGATCCAAACTTAGTTGTGGTAAATGAAAGCTGGAGACATCACCCCGCCCGGCCTGTAGCAAAGGTCCCATAGAGATGTACAGCAGGATGTTCTATGGGCTTCTGACATAATTAGCAGGTCATTAACAGGCAGAAGGTACAGAGGAAGTCCTAAGTTCAGTACCAGGTTAAAGAAGAGAATTTAATCCTCCAGAACTATCCAACCACTTGGGTCACAGGAACCTTTCTGGGCCACAATGTTTTGGGGAGCTTCTAGTTGGCCTAAATCCTCAAAGGATCAAACAGTACCTGAACATGCCCAGTTTGTTTTCATGGGATCTCCTCAGGCCAGCTCTAGACTCCCCATTCCCAGTGAGCCGAGCTCCTGCTCGGCTCTCAGCTTCCCTAGAGAAGTACACAGACCTAAAGCTGTTATCCTCCTGACAGAAGTCTTCAATATCCTTCATTGCTGTAATACTCTGATACACCAAACTGCATCCCTTCTGATACCGTGGATAGTATTCTATTACACTTGATATCTTATACACGATTAATGGAATAAGTGGGTCTAACTCTTAAAAATTGTCATTGCAGTTACTTAACTAAAGGATTATATGTGATCCCTTGTTCATCCCAGATAATAGAGGGCAGGGCTTGGGGTGGAGAGGCAGGCAAGGTCCTGAGGTCTTGTCCTTGGGTGCCACTTGAGGACGTCCTGCTCTCAGAACTTCAGAGATAGGACAGGTAGGGCAGTGGGGACTACCAGGAACAGCCCAGATGAGCTCCAAACAAGAAGCTGTTTCCTCTCCTTAGAACTGAGGTCTCGCAGTATTCTTCCCTTTGAGCCCAGATTTCTCTGCTTTCCTTTTTGCCTGAAATCTTTTTGCCTCCTGGTTCTAAGTATCTAAGTATATCTGAAAGAGGACCTTTTGCTATCCCTTGCTAGTGGTGGTGGCTTCACTTTCCACTGGGCCTCATCCTTCCTCTCTGAATGTCCTTTAGCTGTATCAAGAGCAATTCTCCTTGCAAGATATATGCTGGCATCAGGGGCTGCTTTCTGCTCTTGCTACAATTGTGAGAGAGTGATTTTTGTTGTGTGAGAGGGAATGCTGGTTCTGGCCCAAAGAACTGTAGCTCGGATATGTTCCTCCCAAGATATGATTGTGTCAATTTAAGGATAATCCTTATAGTGTCGCCATGGGGTTGGACAAAGCCATTACAAAGGGTGGAATAGCCCCTGGATGGGTGTAGAGGACACTGGAGTGGCCCTTGCAGAGTTTCAGGTTTCTAGATTGTATTGAGGATCTGGGGAATTGTGTCTTCCTATGCTTGGAAACTCAGCCTTTCCTCAGACTATTCTTCCCCTGGATGTCTCAGGAGTATTCTAGGCTAATAGGGAATGGGCCAGGAAGGGGTGAAATAGAAGAGTATCCAATACCAAGTGTAAAATATATGAAGTCAGAGAGAGCAATAAAGATAAACTGTGCTAGAGGAGAGAGCTACCATATTTTTTTCTTTGGGGTCATTTACCCCATGTCTATTCCATTGATCCACCCTTCTATTCAGTACCATATTTTAATGATTATTGCTTTATAGTACAGTTTAAGATCTGGTACTGCTAGGCCACCATCATTCCCTTTTTTTTTTCATTAGTTCCCTTGATATTATTGATCTTCTAGATGAACTTTGTTATAATTTTTTTCTAATTCTATAAAAACATTTTTTGGTAGTTTGATAAGTATGGCACTGAATAAGGAAATTAATTTAGGTAGGATTGTTATTTTTATTACATTAACTTGTCTGCCCATTTTTCTTTCTTTTAAATTTTGTAGATTGTCAGTTGACCAGTCAATTAACAAATTATTTAAAGTGAAAAAATTGTGCCTATTGAGAATTCCAATCATTACACTGTCAGTATCTTTCTTTTTAATTAATTGCCAAAATATCATATTTTTAAAAGATGAAAGACCCACCCTTTCTTTTCCTCATCATACTTATTATTCTTTCTGTGTAAATAAATATAAAATGACTGAATATGTTCCAGTAACAAATGGCATTCGTCATAATGCAAAGACAGAATTTTTTTGACTATGGCACACCATACCCAGTGGTTCACCAAACCCTCAATATAACATGAGAATGCTTTTCTTCACTTAGCTAGAATCAGAGTCTGATCTCATATAACTCTATGGAATCCTCTTTATGCTTTCATCTAGATAAGAGTATTTCAGCCTTTTAGGAAATTACATAGAGAATTCCCTTTTCTTTGTTTTTTCCTCATCAATCACTGGTAATTCTTTTCCCCCTGGAATACACAGTACCTGCTACCTTCTTAGAAACTCTTCAGAAAAATGTCCATACCAGATCAACTCCGACTCTTGTGTTGAAGAATTTCAGATCACCTTCTCTGTCCTCTACAGAATCTCATACTTCACTCAGAGAGCACTTCCCATCCCCCTGATTCCACAGGGAAAAGCATTTCAGAGTAAGACACTTCTCCAGGTTTTACTCTTCACAACATGATTCTCACTTCAGACACAAAATATGCCTTTATCAGTATTCCACTGGGCTCTGAATGACTAGTATCCATGCTGACTTTGGATAAATCCCTTGTGTGCTTCAGTTTCCTCCAGTCAGTGGATGAGGGTTGTACTAGATGAATTCTGAGCTCTAAATCTTGTGACTTTTGCTTGGTTTAGGGGTCGATAGCATTCAAGGATGTGGCTGTGCATTTCACCCAGGAAGAATGGTGCCTATTGGACCACTCTCAGAAAGAGCTGTACCTGGAGGTCATGCTGGAGAATGTGCAGAATCTACTCTCTGTGGGTAAGGACCATTTCCTGTGTTAATTCTGAATCTGCCATTAAGAGAATGTATTTATTCTCTTACGTACAGGATTTTGAGCCATGGTCAATGACTAAAAAAGCGAAAGTGCTGATTTCTGCCCAGGGATCTCCTCATGCCTGCTTTTCATGAAAAAAAAAAAGAAAGAAAGTCTTTGAATTATGTGATGGGAAGCTGGGACTTTCCTTTATTGCCCCTTAAATTGTTTCTTTTCAGTTTTAGATAAATTTAGGTGAAAATTTAAACCAGTGTTACAGAGTTATATTCCTGAAGCTTATCTCAGAAGTCTAGTCCAACCAATAATTTGAACTGAAATTTGTATGCAAATTCTCTGTTTATACCCAGACAGCTTTACCTTGAAGATGGGCATTGAAGGAAATCCTCTACCTGCCTAGCAACCCCTTCCCCTTTTGGCTGGATCTAGTCTTTAGAAAGGATTTCTTGTTATTAAGTATTAATGGAAGAAGCGAAGCCAAGAAGGCAGCGTAGCAGAAGCAAAAACTAGACCTGCCCTGAAAATGTCAAAACAACCTTAAAATGTACTTTTAAATGAGTAGAGTCACAGAACAAACATGGGTAAGAGTGAAGTGGCTTTCCTGAGGAAAACAACTTGAAGGTTAGTTAGAAAGGGTCTGTTTTGGGGAATAATGGGGGAACTGGAAGTAAAACTGCACACAGAGGAGTGTAGACAATTTAGCCCCTACCTTTTGTTCCAGTTTCTGAACTTGGACAGGAGCCAACTTTAAGACCTGGAGACCCTTCTTAAGTCAGCATTATTAGAGCATCCTAAGCCCACCCCTTGGAATACAAAGGCTTGGCATAAGGCTGTAGTGATACTCCAGAGTCCCTTGGCCAGTTCAAGCCTGTGGTAAAGGCTGTAGCCCTAGGACAAAGTAGCTCCCAGTTCTCTGAGCCTTGCAAGCCATCAGCAGTCCCTAGAGGAGACTAAATTAGCAGCTTTCAGAGTGTCCATCCCACAGGCCATGGTATTACCTTGAAAGAAATGAAAGTTGCAGAAAACCAGAACTACAGCTGAGGGGAGGAGCAAAGAAAAACTGAAGTTTAAGAGAATGCCCCCTTTACCCTGAAAACTGAGATAGATGGCAAAGTGTAAAAAAAGAAGTCTGGAAAAATGAGCAAATAGCAAAAGGAACATCTAACCATAAAAAATGTCTAATGAGGTAAAGAAGAGCAAGGCACAGACTCAGGTGGGGATTTGATACAAAAGCCTCCATGTGCAAAACTTCATATAATAATGGAAATTTGTCTCAGTTACTGGATGAGTTTAAAAAGAAATTCAGAAATCAATGAGAGAAGTAGAAGGAAAATGGGGAAAAGAAATAAAAGTAATGCAAAAAAAATTAGGCCAAAAAAGCAAAATTGTTTCAAGTGGCAAAAGAAGCGCAAAAATCTAATGAAAAGAGTTTCAGGAAAAGTAAAATGTACCAAATCGAAAAAAAGGATCAAGAGATCATAGAAGAGGGGGTAGCTGGGTGGCTCAGTAGATTGAGAGTCAGGCCTAGAGACAGGCGGTCCTAGGTTCAAATTTGGCCTCAGATACTTCCCAGCTGTGTGACTCTGGACAAGTCACTTAACCCCCATTGTCTAGCCCTTACTGCTCTTCTGCCTTAGAACCAATACACAGTATTGATTCTAAGATAGAAGGCAAGGGTTTAAAAAAAAAATAAAAGAGGTCACAGAAGAAAATCTTTCTTTTTAAATTAGAATTGAGCATATAGAAACTAATGACGTCATGAGATATCAAGAAACAAAGCAAAACAAAAGAATTTTAAAAATAAAAGAAAATATCAACTTTCTGACTGGAAAAACAACTGACCTGGAATACAGATCCAATAAAGACAATCAATAATTTATTAGACTATTTTTATTTTCATGTATTTGTTTGTTTGTTTGTTTAAGGCCTCAACTTCCATCTTGGAGTCAATACTGTGTATTGGCTCCAAGGCAGAAGAGTGGTAAAGGTAGGCAATGGGGGTCAAGTGACTTGCCCAGGGTCACACAGCTAGGAAGTGTCTGAGATCAGATTTGAACCTAGGACCTCCCATCTCTAGGCCTGGCTCTCAATCCACTGAGCTACCCAGCTGCCCCCATTAGACTATTTTTAAAAAGTCTAATATCATATTACTAGAAATTATCAAAGGAAACTGTCTCGATATTCTTTAATCACAGGTTAAAAGAGAAATTGAAAGAATCCACAGATCATCTGCAATAAATCCCCAAATGAGAACTCCCAGGAATTTTTTAACCAATTTGAAGAAATCCCATGCTAAGGAGAAAGTACTGCATTAAGTTAGAAAGAAACAATTCAAATATGGAGCCCCAGTGTTGATTACATGGGGTCTGGGAGCTTTTACATGAAAGGATCTAAATGCTTGGTATATGATATTCTGGAAGGCAAGAAAACAGGGTTTACAATTATGAATCATCCACCCATCAAGACTGACTTTTCTTTCAGGGACAAAAATCATCATTTAATAACAAAGGGATGTCCAAGTATTTCTGATGAAAAGAGCAGAGCAAAACTGAAGAGCTGATATCCCAATAAAAAAATTCAAGAGAAGCATAAAAAGAGAGAAAGAGAAAATTTACAAGACTCCAGAAGGTCAAATTGTTTATATGCCTAGTGGAAAGATGATATTTATAGCTCTTAAAATTGCTTTCCTTATAGTAGTTAGAAGAGAGTGTAGTACCAAAGTGTTTAGGAAGATATAAAAACAAACAAGTGGTAAAAAAGAGGATAGCATTGAGAGAAAAAAAAAGAGAGAAGTAACATGGGGTAAATTATATCAAATAAAGAGGCATGGAAAGAAAAACTATTACAGTGGAGAGGATGATGAAAGTGGTGACAGGTAATCAGTACAACTTATTCTCATTGGGAATAACAGATAGAATCTTATCTTAGTCTATAGAGAAATAGAAGGAGAATAAGAAAGGAGGTGGAGGGAGGGGAATAATATAAGGGAAGGGAGAAGGGGAGAGTGATTAAAGAGGAACCAAGTGGACAGACAATGAAAGGAGATAGTGTAGGATTAAAAGAGGAAAAGATGAAGGGGAATACAGAGATGGTTATCATAATTGCAATTGTAAATGAGATGAACTCACTCATAAAATAGAAGCAGATAGCAGAGTGGATTAAAAACCTGAATCCTATGATATATTGTTTACAAGAAACACATTTAACATACACAAGTAGACATACAGAGAGTAAAGGTAAGGGGATTGTTATTTTTATAACAATATGAGAATAAAATTTAAGAAGAAGTCTTGTGCCTCACAGTCCCTCATTTTGCCTAGTCTTGTGAGTTTATTCTTATTCCTCTTTCATTCTTCCCTCAAATCTCAGGCCAGATGATAGGAATGGAAAGAAAGGGAATAAGCATTTCAAAATACCTGCTCTATGCCATCTACTGGGTAAAGGAGTTCATAATTATCTTTAATTTCATAACATCACTATGAGTTTGGTAGCCTTATTGTCTTCAATTCATAGTTGAGTCAACTGAGGCAAATAGAGGGTAAATAACTTTCCCAGGGGTACCTACATACCATCTCTCTAAAGCTATATTAAATTTGCATTTCTTACTCCAAGTTCTGATCTCATATACCTTCACTATCATCTGCCTTTAATTTCTAGGTAATGGAGGTTGTGGAATGTTCTTATTCTTATAAGAGGTAAATAAAAATGGAGTTTTATGATAGCAAATGGTTCCCATGATCTCTGCCCTCCTGCAAATATCCCAACAGTGAATACAACAGAAACCATTCTGTAGGCCTTACTTACATTCCCCCTTTCCTTTAAGAGGACTCTATTTTTTATTTTTCTCTCTTGGTCCCTTCCTTCTTTCTTTTGCTCAGGGCTTCCAGTTCCTAGAGAAAATTTTATCACCTGTTTTCAGCAAGGGAAAGCATCATGGTTGCTAGAGCAAAAAGGCCCAAGGAGCTGCTGTCCAGGTGAGTTGAAAGTAGGTGAATGAAGGCAATCATTCAAAAAGACTTTTATCTATTATGGTGAAGGGAGTGCTAGACTTGGGGGCTGACAGACCAATGCTGAATCATGCTTTTCATTTCCTGAAAAATGGATAAAGAGGTCCAGCCTCTCCAAAAAACCTATGAGGATTCTAATCACCTAGGAAAGGAAGCCAAAGACTGGGAAAACAAATAGGAAGGGCTTTAAGAGTGGAGAAGCATAGAGTATATAACAGACAAAGAACATGGAGAAAGATGCAGCATGGTGTCAGAGAGACAAGTCAGAGAGAGAGTGAGCTTACCTCTGACCCATTATGTCATTTTACATCATTACAGGTTGCAGTATATCCTTCAAACAAAGGAAGCGGCAAAAGGTTTTACATAAGATTACAAATCCAATTGCAAAAATGATGAAACAGGTAGTAACACAATTGTTCAGCCAGGTACCCAGGAAGACGTAATTTGAAACTCCTTCCTGACCAGTGTAAAACTTCTCTTTTCCCAGAACCCTGGTCAAAACTAATTCAGTTGTTGAAGTTGCACTATTGTGATTTCTTTCAGTCTATCTGAGCCTTTCACAACTCCAGGTGCAGCTACTAGAATGCTACTAGAAATTTAAAGTTTTAGTCCAAGCCAATTCATTAGAGGGATCCAGTAAAATCAACCATGTGAAATATTAATAATAAATCCAGATAAGTCTGATCCATAAACACTTTGCTCATTGGCATCAGGTTTTGAATACATTTAACACCTTCATAATTCATCATTACTGAACCCCTTCAATGGATGATAGACTCAGTATAGGGCATGAGACATAACTTATGGTAGATTATAAAAAAAGATGAATCTTTAGTATGTCTGCTTAATGGTATACAATCTTTGCATCTGTAGAGAAAAGAAGAAAATTTCTATTCCTCTTTTTAAATTACTGGATGAGAGTTAAAAAGAGTGAAGTTGTTTCTCTGTTTAGCATACAAAATTTACCAAGAATGACCATATGATAGTGCATCCAAAATGATGAGAACAGAATATCTGGAAGGTTATCTGATATTCACAACATTATAAGACTAAGAGATGAGTGACTTTTTAGGAAAGATAGAAAGGGCAATGGAGAAAGATTGTGCAATATTGTAGACAAAGCATGTTCATTCACAGTGTTTGAGTTGTAGGCTAGCTGCAAGGAAGTTGTTCAAGTCATTCCTCCATTCTTTACTCATGACATGATTTGGGAAGTATGACGAGAATCTTGGACCTGCCTGTGTCACAGGTCCATTGTGAGGTTTCATTGTTTATTGTATGTGAAAGTCTTTCTAAAATCATCCATCTTCCAGATTTGACTAAATGGTGTATCCAAAGATTAGTTCTGCTTGTTTAAGTTTGAAAACTCCTTTTTGCCTAGGGAAATACTTTCTGCCATCAGAGGAAAGAACTTAAATTTCTGTGTGTGTGTGTGTGTGTGTGTGTGTGTGTTCCTTCCTTCTGTGTTTTTATCATTATATGTTTTCTTCAGAGGCAGAGACTAATTTTGAAGTGAAGGAGATGTCTACAAAGCTGAGCCTTTTTATGGAAAGATCTGGCCCCAAAAGATGCATGACTGAGGATCTCCATGACTTTATTTTGAGAGAAATCTGTGACTCTAATATGGTAAATAAAAATCCAAATAGTGACAGTGAATTTGATGAAACTGCCAAGAAATTCAGTCAATATTCAGTCCTAAATCAGTACATGAAATTGACCTCAGGAAATGATGGTTGTCAGGATAGCAAATATAAGAAAAGCTTTCCTGAAGAAGTAGGACTTTTTCAATCACCCAAAGAACTGGAAATGCCCACGTATCAAGGTAACCAAGGAGGAATAATCTTTGGCTGGAGTTCAGACCTAATTAGACATCCAAAAAGTAAACATGTTGAGATAGTTTCAGTGAGTGATAAAGGCAGGAGACCTTTCAGTCAGAACTCTGAGCTTCCTGCACATCATAGAATCCACACTAGAGAAAAACCTTATGAATGTAAACACTGTGGAAAAGCTTTTAAACGGAGAGGCCATCTTGCTGCACATCAGACTGTCCACACTGGAGAGAAACCTTATGAATGCAAACACTGTGGAAAGGCTTTCACAATGAAGAGCAATCTTGCTAAACATCAGAGAATACACTCTGGAGAGAAACCTTATGAATGTAAACACTGTGGAAAGGCTTTCACACGTAGGGGCAATCTTGATATACATCAGAGAATCCACACTGGAGAGAAACCTTATGAATGTGAACACTGTGGAAAGGCTTTCACAGTGAGGAGCAATCTTGCTAAACATCAGAGAATCCACACTGGAGAAAAACCTTATGAATGTAAACAATGTGGAAAGGGTTTCACACAGAGCGACAGTCTTGCTGCACATCAGAGAATCCACACTGGAGAAAAGCCTTATGAATGTAAACAATGTGGGAAGGCTTTCACACAGAGGGCTCATCTTGTTGCACATCAGAGATTCCACACTCGAGATAAACCTTATGGATGTAAACAATGTGGAAAAGCTTTTACGGGGAGTGGGCACCTTGCTGCACATCAGAGAATCCACACTAGAGAGAAACCTTATGAATGTAATCAGTGTGGAAAGGCTTTCACACAGAGGGGCCATCTTGCCAGACATCAGACAGTCCACACAGGAGAGAAACCTTATGAATGTAATCAATGTGCAAAGGCTTTCACAGACAGGGGCCATCTTGCCAGACATCAGACAGTCCACACAGGAGAGAAACCTTATGAATGTAATCTATGTGGAAAAGCTTTCACAGAGAGGGGCTCTCTTGCTGCACATCAGAGAATCCACACAGGAGAGAAACCCTATAAATGTAAACATTGTGCAAAGGCTTTCACAGAGAGGGGCTCTCTTGCTTCACATCAGAGAATCCACGCTGGAGAGAAACCTTATGAATGTAAGCAATGTGAAAAGGCTTTCACAAGGGGATATTCTCTTGCTGCACATCAGAGAATCCACACTAGAGAGAAACTTTTTGAATGTAAACACTGTGGAAAGGCTTTCACAGAGAGGGGCTCTCTTGCTACACATCAGAGAATTCATACTGGAGAGAAACCTTATGAATGTAATCAGTGCAGAAAGGCGTTCACATGGAAGGAATCTCTTGCTAAACATCAGAGTATCCACAACAGAGAGAAACCTTATTGTATGGGATAAAATCATGCATTATTCTCCAGTATCCATTAATTAGTATTAGGTTTTTTTGATTGGCCACTTCCTATAGCAAATTAGTGGTCTTTATGTGCCCTTTAGAAGGTGATATAAAGAATAGATAAATCCCCCTCCCCAAGCAGCTTTTTACATATACATAAATATACACCTATTCACTCTTTTTTAACGTGGCCAAACCCCTTCCCCTCTTTTTTTATTATTATGGATTAAGAAGTTAAATTCTGATCCTGTGATGGAAATCATTGATTGTATTGGTTCACAAGGATAGAATCACAGCAGGAAAAAGGCAGCAATGGACTCAAGAGTCATGAGACACGGGGCAGGAAGATTTCCCCTGGCACTGTCTCTAGGACTGCCCCTCTGAGTGATCCTGGCAAAATCGAAAGCCACAGTTGCCTCCTGAGACATGATGTATGAGAATTAGTAGACAGAGAAAATGTTTGATGAACTGATGCAAGAGCAGATTTCGATCTCTTTTCTGGTTTTGTTGCTGGCTGGACTTCCCTGTGAGCATGGCTTATGGGGCACTAATGGTGGCCACAGAATAGCAAGCTAAATTGAGCAACCAGGAAAGTAACTTATATCTCTCTCTCTCCTCTTTTCTGAGGCCCCAAGACACAAGGGGCAGTCACAAGGCCACTGCTCGTCCCCACCCTGTCATCCTCAGTACAGGCTTTTCTCCCTAGCACTGGCCCTAGTCCTCAGAGACCCCCTGGTGAAGGAGTCCACAGGCCAGCTCACCAAGTTAGCTTTCCTACTGGGTAACAACTAAAATACAGGCAAGTTAAAAAATAAATAAGACAAAATAAAATTTAAAAATGATTAAACATAAAATTAAAGAAAATTGGGGGCAGCTGGGTAGCTCAGTGGATTGAGAGCCAGGCCTAGAGACAGGAGGTCCTAGGTTCAAATACGGCCTCAGACACTTCGCAGCTGTGTGACCCTGGGCAAGTCACTTGACCCCCATTGCCTACCCTTACCACTCTTCTGCCTTGGAGCCAATACACAGTATTGATTCCAAAACGAAAGGTAAGGGTTTAAAAAAATTTTTTTTAACTTAAAGGAAGTTGTGTCCACATTTTTTATTAACATATTCAAATGTTTGGGGGTATTAAATTATTTGATTTTGTAGAGTTCCCTGCTGGGCCCATAACTAACTCCCCCCCCCCTCCTAAGTTGGGGTTTCTTTTCCTAAGCAACAGCAGCCATAGCAGGTACTGCAAACATATAGTAAAGAAAGACAAGAAATTTTTCTCAATTTGGGGAACAAAAGCAGTAACTTCTGACCAGATAATCTACTAAGTCCTTCTTATATTATGAGGAATATTGCTATGAAGAAATCAAGCCATGTTCCCCAGGATTTGCTATTGTATAAATGATTAAGAAGTCAGGATGAACCAGGATTTCCCAAGAAGCATTGGATGTTAAAGAAGGAAACAAAGAGGCTGTGTGAAACCTGGACATTGAAGTTTTACCTGGTCCCACTTTGACTCTTGACTTTAAAATTCTAAAAGAATTGAAACCAATCATTGCCAGCAAGGATTCCAGAGGATATACCAACTTGTGGCTCTGGGCATACCACCTTGATGGTTCAACCAAGTCAAGTACTAGCAATAACCTCTCACTTAAATCTGAAAAAACTGACCCTGGCTTCTTCCCAGCTCACCTGACATGAGGCTACTCCCTTTCTCTATCCAGACCATCCTGACTCCTTCAGCACCACCCCCTAACATACCCCTCTCACCTGGCAGCCCACCTTTGGTACTATCTCTTTGCCTCCCCTCACTGGTTAACTCATGTACTGTCTACCTTGCTCTTTGCCATTCCCAGCCTCTGCCTTTACTTGCCCAGCTTTTCCGTCCCTACTGCCCAGCCTCCCCTTTTCCCCGTTCCCCAGCTTCTCCCCCTCCCTCTCTTCCAGCTTCCTGGCCAACCTCCTCCTACCCCAACTTCTCCCTCTTTTTCTCCCTCTCCCTCCCCTGCCCAACTCCTCCTCCCCTTGGACCTCTCTCACTATATCTCCTTCCCCCTTCCTCCACCACACCCGGACATTGTGCTCCATCTCCCCCCAAACAACAAGCTAAGCACCAGGAACCACAGACAAGTCCAATACAGTACTTTTCCCCCTCAGGGATGTTCCCACTTATGATAGATGAGGGGCTTTAGTAAATATTAGACCTCAAACACCTTTTTCTCCACAAGATATTGAGAGATTCATTGAGAAAACTTCTGCCTTTGGTGAGGCACCTCTGGTGGTGATTAAAAAGTTTGAAAGAATATTTAGGACATATAACCCAAGTTGGGTAGATGTTAGAATTGCCTCCATGTTCTGTTACTGGAAGGTGAGAGGTACATGGTCCTTTCCTTGTGCTTGAGTCCCAAAATTTCCCTATTCAAGGAATTATCACATTTTTTTTAGACTAAAAAGTTGGTTAATTGAGGTAATTTGACTTAACATCTTGGTTTATTTGTATTTATTTTGTTTACAAAACCTTTACCTTCCATTTTAGAAACAGTCCTGTGTAGTGATTGCAAGGGAGAAGAATTAAGGTTAAACAATGGGATTTCAGTACCTTGCCCAGGATGACACAGCTAGGAAATGTCTGAGGGCAGATTTGAACCCAGGACCTCCCACATGTAGGTCTCACTCAAATCTATGAACCTCCTAACTGCCTCCCTAACAACCTGTTTTAATTCCAGATAGTAGGGGAGCTAGTTGCCTCAGTGCATTCTGAAACTTGTATTCTGAATTTGCAATTGTTAAGAATTAACTCCTTCTCTCCTCTCCCTCCCTTTATCTCTCCATTTCTGACCTTTATCTCTCTGTTCTGTCTTTATCTCTATTTCTGGTGCCTCTCTCTCTCTCTTTGTTTCTTTCTCATTTTTCTTTTTTATCTCTTTTTTGTCTCTGGTCTTTATCTCTTTCTCTGTCTCTTGTCTTTCTGTCTGTCTCTCTTCCTCTCTTCACCCTCACCCCCCATGGATTTTAGCCAGAGGGTAAAATATCTTCTCTTAAATTAATCAAACTTGGGCAGACAAGTACCCAGGGGAAAGTCCTGCCCACACCCTTGGCTCCCTGAGACTCTGCAGTGCTCCCTAGTGTCCACATCTCCCCAGTCACTGGTGAAGGGAAGCCTCAGGAACTATCACATCACTCTCCATTCTCAGGACCTTTATGCCACCCAACCTCCCCAGCCCAATCCTGGTTTGGGCTTCCTTTGCCATCCCAGCCCTTTCTTTCTCTTCTCCAGTTCAGCTCACAACAACTAAGAACAAACCACTCTGTTCCTGGCCCTGAATGAGGGATGTTAGTCTACCTGGAGGCCCCCCTCTCCAAACCAGGAACTTTTCCCACCCAAAGTCACGTTCATGCCACTCTTCTCTGGAAGTTCAGCTGCTGAGCACAGGGAATGTCTTTACTGTAAAAGGGAATTCTTTGTTCTCTCTGAGTTTACAATTGTGAAAGGGAATCCTTTATTCCCTTTGTCTATTTTGAGTTAACATTAACTTAAGTACCTCTACTTAGTTTGTGAAGAAAGAATTAACTCTCCTTTGTCTACTTTTGAATTGAATCAACCAAAGATTGAACACCCTACTTAGTAGTAGGTGAGAATCTAGCAAGGTACTTAGAGAACTCACAAGTCATTTACTTAGAGAGTTCTACCCTTTTAACTCAGCCCCAAATTTGTGAATCCTATGATCAGAATTTACACCCTCAGAAACTCAATCAGCCAGGGATCTGTGAACCCTATTGATAAGTATTCACTCCTCCAGAAGGTGAGAACTGGTTCCCAGAAACACTGCCCTCTGGGCAGGCCCCTGTGAAAGAGGGTCAGGGACAAGAAATCACCATAAAAAGCCATGAATCTTGGGGCTTGAGTTAGTCTTGTGGAAATAGTCTTCTGACTGGAGAGAGTCTTCTAGGGAGTTTAGCTGGAGACTGCAGCTTGGATCGTGGGCTTGGATCCCGGCTTCAACTTGGACTCTGACTCCTGGACTACTTTGTTGGGTGAGTGAAAGGCTGACTCCTTTCCTAGTTTTGGAGAGACTAGCTTCCATCTTGGAGGAGGCCAACTGATTACTCACTACTGGCCTTCCTAGTTGAGAGCTAATTAATCTCTGCCTGGATTAAGATAGGATAGATAACTTTTCTATCTCCTTCACATTTCTCTATTGTTTCTTTTCTATTTCGTAAATAAATTTCTGACTCGAAATATAATAAATATTGGCGACCACATAGTTTTATAAAATTATTGTCCAACCATTAGTTTTCACCTTTACATTATTTTGGGAGGGATGTAGCCCAGGCTGTTTGTATTTTCCTTAGCTCTGGCCTGGGAACAAGGAAGAATCTCCTCAATGGTTTCTATGCAGAAAAGGTCCAACCCCCTTCCCCATCCTCTCCCATCTGCCTCCTCATTCCCTCCCTTCTCAGCCCTCCCAGCCCAGCCTCCTCTGTGCAATCCTCAGACACACACAGGAAGTGGCTGATCCAGGATCCCCTCTGAGGTATTCTGCTAAGGGAGGAAAGGAGGTGGCTGGTAGTCCTGAAAGCCAGGCATTCCCCTCCCTCCTATTGCCCTGGGTTCAGATACTGCTTTTCACGTGTGTCTGTCTCTTCTGGGGCCTTGTGTTCTGTGAAACACAGGAGTCAGCCCAGGTGAAGTCTATCATCCCTTCCAGATAAACTCAGTGACCACAGGCGATAGCCAGAGTCCTAACACACACACATCCACTGGTACGTGTGTTATATGTTTGGGAACCAGCATGGTTCAATAGGAAGCAAGCCCACTGGGCTGGGACTCCTAAGTCCCTGGTTCAAATCCTGTCTCTGCTACTTATTATTGCCCCAGTTGGGGTGGGCAGGATGGCCCTTCTAGGATCCACACATAGGTCAAACTCGTCTAATTTAATATCCTTTCACTCACATTTCATTGCTTTATTCTCATAAAATGAGGGCTAACCCCTGCAGTACTAGGAAGAGTAGGTTGGAGACCTCAGGGCCTGCATCTGAACCCTGGAAGGGAAACATGGATGGAATCAAGAAGATCTGAGGTGGAATCTCACCTGAGACACTGAGTGGCTGTCTGACCCTAGAGAAGTCACTTCACCTCTGCCTCACTTTCCTTATTTATAAAATGGGCATCTACCCAGCACGGTGCTAGTGACAAATCCCTGAGGGCCCTAGAAATGCTGGCTAGGATGATTTCCTTTCCTGTGGAATAAGGGATACAAAAATGCTGCCTGAAACCCAGAAAGAAGAGAGGCAGAATGAAGTTGGGCTCTAAAAGGAGGGTGTGGACAGAGGGATGAGGTGGTCAGGATTGCTCAGGAACTAGGAAAGACATGACTCCAAGGAAATGACCAGCAGCCTGGGGTCAGGGGCTGAGCCAGAGGAAGGGAGGGTTTGGGGTGACCTGCTGGCCCTCTCCCCGATACCTTTGCTCTTTCCACCTCCTCATGGTCCCCTCACCAGACACCCTGTTCTTGCCCTTTCTCCCCTCACCCCTTGCCATGTGTCCCACTCTCTCCCCTACCCTGGAGCTCCTCTGAGCAGGTCCCTAGGCCCCCATTGGCCCCCAATCCTCAGGGAGCCATCTCCCTTCCCCACAGTGTGAAGATGGGATTAACTCTCCCCTCACCCACTTTTAGATTTAATCATCAGAAGCATATATACCCCACTTATCCTTAAGTATGGGGAGGTCTGTGACCCATGTGTCCTATAGTGCGTGATGAATCAGAAACGACTAACTGCCCCCTGGGCAGTCCTAAGGGCAAAGGTAAAGCTACAATTGGTCCATGTAAAGTGGAAGGAATGCACAGGAAGTGACACAAAGAAGCATCTTTAAAAGCAGTGATAACTTCCTGTGAAGTGAGTTCTTCGAAGTCTGAGTTGGAATAAGAGTTCAAGTTGGAGGCTGGTAAAAGATCTGCTTTGTGTACCTGAAGCTGAAATTCGGTGACACTGTTCTTGAATCTCTCCCTTTGAACTACCACATTGGTGAGTAAAAAGACTGACTCCTTTTCCTGGCTTTTCTGGAGGTACTAGCCTCCAGAGAGGCCCCTCAGCTTGGAGGAGGCCTCGTGGCTAGAGCCCTTGTTTAATTTACTGCTGGGGCCCCTGAAGCACTGCCTGGTTTGGACCAGGCCTGAGTAATTATCTACTCTCTCATTTCCTTACTTTCACTCTTTCTCCTTTTGAAAATAAACTATCATAAAAAAGCCATCCTGACTTGAGTAATATATTTTTGGTGACCACATTTTTATACATTTAGTCCGACCTTTAATTTTTAATCCTTACACCTGGCATGTCCTTCCTCCACTCCCCCACCTTCAGAGGGGGTCATTCCTCTTCCAGACCAATAAGGGGGATTGGACTCCATCTCCAAGAAGAGCTCACATTTAGAGAAGGCTTTCTGGGGGCCAGGCACTGTGCTGAGGACTTCACATGACCATCTAAATGGCCCTGGGCAAGTCATTTAACCTGCTTCTAGCTGGTCTTCCCTGTCTATTCAATAAGGTGTTAAGAGCAGCTGTGTCTCAGGGTTGGGGGAGGATTCAGTGGGAAAATATTTGTAAGATGCTGGCCGGCCTTCCCTCTGTGGAAATGCTGACTTTGGGGTGAGGATGACTCCTTGGAGGACGCATGTCCTGGGAAAGACAGTAGAGAAAACACCAACACTGAAGGGACTTCATTTTTAATTCAAACTGATACTCAGGAAAGAGTAGAGGAAGGCAGGAGCCAGGATGGATCGGCCCCTGGCTTAGAAGTGGGGCCAACGTGGGGGCACACATGGCCTTGGGTGCTTCCTGCTGTTATGACTGAATTATCTTGAGATTGATTTGGGGTCAGAAGTCTCCATTTATGGAATGTGCCAGTTTATCGCTTAGACCAGCATCATCCCTATGAAATCACAGGGAGATCCGTGACCCTCTCCAATGATCAGAGACCTTCAATCTTGCTCAGGCAGTTGAACAAATAGTTTGAGGAGCTCATTATTCAGCCCCTCCTTTGAACACCCCAAGTTGTCTATACCTGGTGAATGCCTGATTAGACCCTCAGCCCTCGCCCACAGACAGGGTGGACAAGTGAAGGACCAGCATCTCTCCCTGATGAGTAGGATTCATTCCTAATGAATGCAGGACTGAGAGATGAAGGTCACTTCAGACAAATCAGAGGAGCCATTAAGAAGATGGAGTCACGGAGAGGGGAAGAATTCATCACCCAGGGGACAGGGGGATTGCAGAAGATAAAATGAGTCATTCTTATTTGTTGGGTGAAAAAAGACTGGAATGTGAGGGCCAGGTGTTGGGGTAAAACCACCATAGCAATCGCAGAGAGTCAGCTTATAAGGAGGTGAGCTTTATATAAGAAGAAAATAGTAATAGAGTCAGAAAACTGAGAAAAGAAAGAACAGGCTCTTGCGTGATTGAGAGAGGCTCTGAGCAGAATGATCACAGCACTCTTGTTGAGAGCTATGAAAATTCATTTATTATGACAAAGAGAAAAGTTGTGGCCCTTTTTCCTTCTTTGGTAGTGAGCATGGAGACAGTGCTGGGATGCAGCTCTCCCTGGCAGGAGACAGCCCCAAGTTCTTTCTCCCTGGAAGCTTCCCTGAAGGAAGTCAAGAGCTCAGAGCCTTGTAGTAAGGAAGGTGGTGGCCCTAGAGACCCTTTGATCCCAGCTGCCTGTATCCTTGTCCAGGCTGACATGGGGTCTTGAATATAGGCCTTAATTCAAAAAATCTTCATGCTTTCTTCTAAAAGGTGACAATGGATCATTGGGAAAGCCTACAGTGTTTGGAGTTTTTAAAGGTTTGGTCCTAACGAGTCCAAGAAGTGGATTTGATAGAAGTTAAGCACCAGAAGGCCAACTCCTCCAGCTGCTGTGATATATTTAGAAGTGAACATGATGGAGGAAGGCTCCCTCGTGGCTACGAAGCGTGAGACAATTCATGTGACAGCTCAAACAAGAGGAAATAGTTATTCTTTTGCTCTAGCTATATCTTCTCAGTAAATATCCCTTTATGAACTCAAATTGATTGAATGATACTGGGACAATAATCACTAGAGATGATCGATAAGAGAGAATGCCTCAATGTAATTGGTGATCGTTTTTGGGGAAGGCACAGTGGAAGAAGAGCTTAAGCTGATGGCATTGTGCCATCTCTAGAACCATGATAGGGAAATGGATCTTTACTTGGGGATCCAATTCATCCGAGTGAATGAAGGTTAAAATAAGGATCTTCAGAAATTAAAAGCTACAGAGCAAACCACATCACCAGTATAATGAGCTTAGATCATATTCATATCACCTCACATGGAGGCACACTGCTTCCCGAGTTCTCTTCTGACATGAGTAGAAGCAGCCTCCTTCAACTGGCTTAGTAGGCAGAACATACTGTGTCTTATTTTATTTATTTATTTATTTATTTAAACCTTTACCTTCTGTCTTAGAATCAATATTGTGTATTGGTTTCAAGGCAGCAGAGAGGTAAGGGCTAGACGTTGGGGATTAAGTGACTTGCCCAGGGTCACACAATTAGGAAGTGTCTGAGGCCAGATTTGAACCTAGGACCTCTCATTTTTAGGCTTGGCTCTAAATCCATTGAGCCACCCAGCCTCTGTGCTGTGTCTTTTTAAAGTGCCAAACTGAGAGAGTTGGTATCTTTCCCATTATTCCCAGAGGGTGAAGAGCAGTTGCAATTCATCCACATTGGAAGTGCCATGAATTGAATTGGAAAGAACTAGTTTCCCTCTTCTCTCTCCTTTTGCACCATGGCTGAGAAATTTGTCATGGGGTGTTTCTATTTCTTTTCTGTTCCATTTGTTTTTCTCAGTGTAAAGTACAGACGGTCATCCCCATCGAATTTCCAAGAAATTGGAGTCATGGTGACATTGAAGCCAAGATTCCAGGCAGGACGACAGAGCCAGCTTCCTCACATTAAGGAAACTGTAAAAATATTCATTGCTCTACTTTTATCCAACAATCACTGGTGCTCTGCTCTTCTTCCAAGCTCAGTACCATGATCCACTGTTGTAATCATATTCCTGAGACATGATGGTGAAGGTCACCATCAATGGATTTGGCTATGTTGGATGCCTGGAGACGTGATGGATACTTTCAACCCCGGAGCAATAGACTGTTGAGGCCATCAGTGATTCCTTCATTAAAGTCAACTTCATTGTTTATATGTTCAAATATTTCATCTATGGCAAGTGCAAGGGGACAGTCAAGGCTGAGAATGGAAAGCAGGTGATCAATGGAAAAATCATGACCATCTTCCAGGAGAGGGATCCCCCAAATAATAAATGGGGGGCTGCTGGAACTGAGTAGACTGACTGACATCTTTTATCACCATGGAAAGTGTCGGGGCTATCTCTGCCCCTTCTGCAGGTGCCCCAGTGTTTGTTATGGGAATGAACCCTAAGAAATGCCATGATTCCCTTAAGATCATCAGTAATGCCTCTTACTAACAGTTTGGCTCCTTTGGCCAGGGTCGTTTATGGCAAATTTGGCATTGTGGAAGTGCTCATGACCACAGGCCATGCCATCACTGCTACCTAGAAGACAGTAGGTGGCCCCTCTGGCAAGCTTTGGTGAAACAGGCATCATCCAGAATGAGAAGCTCACGGGCACGGCCTTTCCACTCTTGCCCTCTAACTGTGGATTTTTTTAATAATTTTTTATTTTTAGAAAAATTTTCCATGGTTACATAATTCATGTTTTTATTTTATCCTTCACCCCCTCAACCCCAATAATAATATAAATTAGTAATTTAATTAAAGCCATGTTGATAGATAAAGTTATCAGACCACGCGCTTGTAAGCATTCAAAACTGCTGCCTCCATTACAGGAATTATACGAACACAACTACCCCTGGGCAAGTCACTTGACCCCCATTGCCCACCCTTACCAATCTTCCACCTATGAGACAATACACCGAAGTACAAGGGTTAAAAAAAAAATGACCATTCTACCCAAATTAATTTAACTATTTAGTGCCATACCTAGCAAACTACCAAAAAGCTTTTTTTTTTTTTCTGAATTAGAAAAAACTATAACAAAGTTCATTTGGAAGAACAAAAGATCAAGAATATCAAGGGAAATAATAAAAAAAAAACCCCGTGAAGGAAGGGGGCCTAGCAGTACCAGATATTAAACTATACTATAAAGCAGCAGTCATCAAAACAATATGGTACTGGCTAAGAGATAGAGAGGAGGATCAATGGAATAGACTGGGGATAAATGACATCAGCAAGACAGTGTATGATAAACCCAAAGAGCCCAACTTTTGGGACATGAATCCACCATTTGACAAAAACTGCTGGGAAATTTGGAAAACAATATGGGAGAGATTAGGTCTAGATCAACATCTCACACCCTACACCAAGATAAATTCAGAATGGGTGAATGACTTGAATATAAAAAAGGAAACGATAAGAAATATTAGCTGAACATAGAATAGTATACCTGTCAGATCTATGGGAAAGGGAAAAATTTTAAACCAAGCAAGAGCTGGAAAAAATTACAAAATGTAAAATAAATAATTTTGATTATATTAAATTAAAAAGTTTTTGTACAAAGAAAAACTATGCAACCAGGAGGCCCCTATTGGGGGCTGGAATGGGGAGTCTGAAAGCCTGAGAGGAGGCCCGAGGAGGAAAGGCCTTCCTGCTAGGGGAAGGCAGGAGCCAGGCTTCTGGGGGCCGGGCCTCGGGGTGACTGCAGGAAAGAGCTCCTCCTGGGCTCCTGGGGGCTGGCAAGCCTAGAAAGACCCCCCAAAGGGGGCTGGACCCTCCCTGCTGCCTCCACTGAGGGCAGGCCCAGGAACCTCCCTGGAGACCTCCCCCCTGGGCCTCCCTTTAGGGCTCCCTCCCAGCTTAGCCTGGAAAACCCCAAAGCCTGGAAGGAGAGTCTGGAGTCCAGGGAAGGGCCTGGGGGGGCCCCTGACACCCCCATCCCAGGGGAGGGCAGGCCACGCCCAGCCCAGGCCTGTTTGTTGTCTCCTCCTGAGCCCCCAGAGACTGCAGAGAGGAATTCAGAGCTGCAGCCCCAGCCCTGAGGCCAGAATAGGAAGAATCATCCCGGGAGAGAAGCCCTTCCAGGCCTTTAGCCCCTCAGTGCCTGCTAGAGCCAGGCCTGGAGTCAGGGAGGTCTGAGTTCTCCCCCTGCAGGACCCTGGACAAGTCACTGTAGCCTGCTTGCCTCAGTTTCCTCCCCTGTCCAATGCACTGCAGGAGGAGAGGTCAAAGCCGCCCAGCCTCTCTGCCCAGAAAGCCCCAAAGGGGTCAGGAAGAGGCAGCCAGGCCTGAACAGCCTGAGCCCAGCAGCCCTGCAGACAGACACACAGACACCCCCAGACTGTCCTCTGTCCACCCGGGCTCAGAGCCTGGGCTCAGAGGCTGCTGCTGTCTTCTGTGGCCTCACAAAGGGCAGGAGGGGCGTTCCTGGGCCTCCCCCAGGCCTCTGAGGGGTCTTTGGGCCTCCTGGGCTGGGGCGGTGCTGAAGGAGACCCAGAGGAATTGGTTCTGTTTCCCCATAGCCTTTGGCTCAGGCTCTTCTTCTCTGGATTCCACTGTGGGGGAAACTGAGATAAAGGCTGGGGAAGGGCCTTGGCCAGGCTCCCCCCACCTGGTCAGTGTCTGAGGCCACATTGGAGCCCAGATCTTGGGGGTTCCAGGTCTAGGAGGGCAGCCCCAAGTCACCTGATTCCTCCACCTGGGAATGGGGTTGGCCCCTCCTTTGGGGAACGCTGGAGTCCCCCCAAAGCAGAAGGAGCAGCAGGATGTCCCCAGAGGAGGGGAACCTGTCAGACGGGCCTGGGCCCTGGGCTGTCAGCTGCTGTCCTCTGCCTCAGTTTCCTTCATCAGAAGGGGGGATCCTAAAGCCACCTCCCTAGGCCCTGGGGAGCAGAGATCCTGGATTGATCAGTCAATCAGTTGACACTTAGTAGGCACTGTGCCAGGCCCCAATAAGGAGGCTGCTTTCAAGCTGAGGAATAAGCAGATGGCAGGGCCAGAAGGGGAAATGGGGGTGGGGGGAGAAGGCTGCAGCCCCCCAGGGTGGGGAACAATTCCTATATAACCCCTCCCCCACCAAGCCTCTACACCCCGGGCCCAGACGGAAGGACTCCATTTCCCAGAATGCAACTCCCTGACTCCTCCCTAGCCTTGGCTCCTCCCCACTGTGGCAGCATCGGGGCATGCTGGGAACCTCATGTGGCTGGTCTCAGCTCCTGGAGGGTGTAAGTACCGCTGTGCATCTTGGACCTTTGCCGGGTGAGTGGAGGAGGGGAGGGAGTCTGTGGATGGGGGATGAGGGGACGAGGGGGGAGGGGAGTGCGTGGGCTCCCTGCTGTGGCACCTGAGACTTTCTGTTCTCGAATTCCTTAGGAAGGGGAAGACTCCTGTGACCAGGGCCTCATTTCTGAGATTGTGCGCATGTGCAACAAGAGAGGCGGGGCAGGAGTCCTGGGCCGGGTGTGAATGCTTGTGGTCTGGGGACCGGATTGTCTCCGTGTCTGTCCATCACATCAGAGGCCCACAGAAAAGGGACAAACACGGAAGTGCTCGGTTCAGGCTGGGGCGGCCCTGTCTGGACCTGGAGCCATGGCGGAGCTTAGTCCCTCCCCAGGACAGAGAAGGGGCACCCCAGCCCCAGAGCCAGGAGGCAGCTGGGGGAGCGGAGTGCTGCCAGGATGGGGGAGGGGCTAGTCCGCCCCTTTCCTCAGGGCGACTTGCAGGTCTGAACCCGCCCAGAGGAGAAGCAGCCTATGTGAGCCTGGACCTGTTGCAGCGGGGATGGGGGGGTCCCCGTGCCCACTTGCAATGGAAGGAGCCCATCTCCCCCTCTGACGTCCCCCTCATCTTCCAGTACTCCTCCCCCCATCAGTCTCCCACTATTCTCCCAGTGCAGTTTCTGAATGGAATGAAGACAAAGATGGCCGCAGAGGGGGTGGGGAGGCTTCTGCCTGGCCAGTCTGAGGCCTTTTCCAAGCCTGAGGCTCCCTGTTCCCCCTCTGTGGGGGAGAGTCTCCCCTGAGGCCAGAGAAGGGCCTGGGAGCCCCTCTGAGCCCTTCCCCTCTTTCCTCCCTCACAGGCTCTAAANCCCCTTCAGCCCCCCCATCCCCCAGTACCCCTCCCCTCCACAGTCTCCCTCAGTCCACCCAGAGCAGTTTCTGAATGGAATGAAGCCAAAGATGGCGGCAGAGGGGGAGGGGAGGCTTCTGCCTGGCCAGTCCAAGGCCCTTCAAGGCTCCCTGTTCCCCCTTGTGGGGGAGAGTCTCCCCTGAGGCCAGAGAAGGGCCTGGGAGCCCCTCTGAGCCCTTCCCCTCTTTCCTCCCTCACAGGCTCTAAAGAGGAAGTTCCCCCCCCTCTCAGGCCTCCACCTCTTGAAGGACCACAGTCTGACCCAAGCAGAGAGCGCGCAGCCAGTGAGAATGGCCCCCGGGACTCCAAGGCCCCCCTCCCAGGTGAGTGCAGCCCATCCCCAGCCATGGCCACCCCCCCCCACCCCCGCCCCCATCCAGCANGGGAGCCCCTCTGAGCCCTCCCCCTCTCTCTCCCCTCCCTCACAGGCACACAAACAGGAAGTCCCCCCCCTCAGGCCTCCACTCCCTGAAGGACCCCCGTGTGGCCCCAGCAGAGAGCCCGCAGCCAGAGGGAATGGCCCCCGGGACCCCGAGGCCCCCCTCCCAGGTGAGTGCAGCCCCCCCAGGCTGGAATCCAGCAGAGCTCAGCGCTGTGTCTCTGCCAGGCCTCCAGGGGGCGCCATCCCTGCTTGTCCTCAGGGGGAGCTCCAGGGTCCTCCCTGGCTGCCCCCCATCCCCCCTGTTCTGGGGTTTCCTGCCTGAAGGAGCGGCCCAGGTTGCAGTCAGCCAGGCCCAGGCGCTGCCATTCCTTCCTCCCCCCTCAGCGGGGATGGCCGGGGGTCCCCCAGCTCCAGGGAGGGCCCAGGGACAGGCTCTGCTGCTGAGCTCCAGGCCTCGGCCTTTGGACAGGTCAGTCAGGCCTGCCAGGGAGGCTTCAGAAGGTGTTTGGGGGGAGCTCAGGCAGGAAAAGGAGAGTTTTTAGCAGAAGGAAAGGGCTGGGCATGGCGGGCAGGGCTGGAAGGGCTGCTGAGAAGGGCTCCAGCCAGGCTCCTTCCTCCAGAAGACTCGGGGCTGCTTCCTGGCTCAGGCAGGGTGTCAGCCTTGGCCAGGCCTTTGTGCCTCATTAGACAGAGGAAAAAGAAGCGTGTGAGGGCCTGTTGGGTTATCTTGAACTCAGATCCACCTTCTCTTCTGTCTGTATCCTGTGTTGATTCACAGCTTGAGAGAAGGATTGAGCTGCCTTTGGCTGGTGGTCAAGTGTTTTGTGGAGAAGCTTCGCTTCCTTTTCATTTTTTCAAACTTTTTAAAGCATCAAAAGTGGCTTCAAGGCCCCATTTATCAATTACACGCCCCACAGGCCCTGGAACCCGGGACGTTCCTAATTGAATACATTTTTAAGATGATGAGCTGCCTGTTTCCTGTTACTGAGAGTAATAGGACACTCCTCACATTTATTATACGTTCAGGAATATTGTTTTGTGGAATTCCTTTCTCAGAGAACATTCTCTGCGGTATACAAACAAATGCCCCCCAAATCCGAATAGCAGGAGGCTCCCCACAGAGCTGGCATGAGCAGGCGACGTCTCTATTGGATATGGTTCATCCCTCTTTGGGCACCACGTTTAGTCTCATCCAGCAGCTTGAACTGCCCGGACTCAGGTTAGAGGATTCCTCTCGCCAATCAGAAAATGCCTTCCAGGCCGAGGTCTGAGTGTGACACCGTCTCAGAGAACACACAGCCTGGAGAGCGCCAAGAGTCGCCTGTTGGAAACAGCGCTCTGGACCGAGATCCTTACATGGATTCAAATGTTTTTGGTGCTTTCACTGACTTCAGACAGCCATGACAGGAGCTGGTGAGGATGGACAGAAACCTGCCAGGACGGCGACCACATTCACAATACGAGGTTCCCGGAGAAGAAGGAACCTGCTGTGGCTCCCAGGTTGGAGGCATCACTTTACAGTGTAGGATCACAAACGTCAGATAAACACACCCGATGATCAGCTTTATGTGAATGAATTGAACCCCAGCCAGCTTTCTTTTATGGCACAGACAGTGTGGAGGATGTTGGGCTCCCTGGAAAGGGCAGCAGCTGCAGAGAGACACCAGCAGCCACTTAGGATGAGATGAGCAGCGATGCTGGTGCTGTTGGTGGTCTGGAGTGGGCTGCAGAGGTTCAGGGCTCAGCACCCGCCTGCTTATGACCTCAGGTGGAGTGACGTGTATGCATCTGGGAGGTCAGCTGTGGAGAGCAAAGATCTCTTTTGGAAATGTCCAAGTTTTTAGAGCAGCACCTTTTACTAAGAGCAGGATGGTAAAAGAGACAACATGGGTTAAATCCTCTTTCCAGTGAAGAAATTACTCTTTTGGGGCACATAGTTTGGGGTTTCTTTTTTTCTTTTTATTTAACCCCTTACCTTCTGTCTTAGAATCAATTCTGTTTTATTGGTTCCAAGGCAGAAGAACAGTAAGGCTAGGCAGTGGAGGTGAACTGACTTTTCCAGGGTACACAGCTGGGAAGTGTCTGAGGCCAGATTTGAATCCAGGAGCCCCTGAGTCTAGGCCTGGCTCTCCATCCACTGAACCACCCAGCTGCTCCCAGGGGTTTCTTTAACTGTGTCCTTAAGCCAACAAAGCAGAGAGAAGAATAGGACTTTGCAGACTTGGAAAAAAACTCTCAGTTCTTAGTGAGGAAGTGTCAGAAGGTTCAGATTGTAGAGACCATTCAACAAGGGTGAGTTGTCAGCAAGACAAAAGCAGGAGAAAATTCCAAAAGTGCCCATTGAAAGAGTAGCCAGACAAAGATCTCCACCATGACTGTACCAGCATGTTCCTTCTGAGAAACTTGTGGCTTGTCTTTGGAATGGTGGATTATCGACTTCGTGATCAAGGACCCATCAGACAACCATAACTGAACTCAGGACTCCAAATAATGTTAGTGGCTGTCCCAAAAGCTCTTCCCTCAAATGGCAAATCTTACAAGTCATAGTTTAGAGCAGAAAAATTCCCAGGATTCACACGCAAAGAATGTATTTTATCCCACAAGTTTTATTTGATTTTCTTTTAGTTAGAACTCATCTTAGCATCAGGATCAATTATTAGAAATTCTGGCTCTGAACACTCCTCATGGTTTCCTTGTTATTCTTTCATTGATAAAGTAATTTCTACCCTCAAAACAATCTATGAATCTTTTTACAAACTTCTTTAAAATGCTTCATTGTAAGACCTTGTCAGCTCCTGCTTGCAAATCGTGACATTCTGAGGCCAATTTTATAAGCTTAAACCTTCCCAGGCATTACAAAAGGTTTTATGATTTAAGATTGAATTTTCATCTGTGGAATTTTGATTTTGCCTCCTCCAGGGTTTCTTAAGATCATGTTTTTTAATAAGTTCACTAGTAACTACTCTCTTTATTAATAACCATCCCTAAGTGTGATGATTTTGTGGTTAAATTTTAGATTTCTGATCATCTCTCTTGGGTCAATACTATGTTTAAATTTCTGTTTTGGTGCAGTTTAGGAATAAGTTTTTCTATTATCTTTGAAATATTGCTCATTTTCTATACGCTTGACCATAGTTACATCATGCTCCTATTTACTCTCATTTTAAACATCAATCTGATATCGGCAGCAGTAGATAAAAATATATGAGTCTGATCCAAAAAGAGACTGAAAGGATAGTTTCTTCATATGATAGAATTTGTAAATGAATGAAACACCTGTTAGAGAAGAGATTAAGTCTGTGTCTTTGAAGGTTGAGAAATAAATGGGAAAAGGTAGGTGAAAGGGAAAGCCTTTGAAATTTCTTCCCATATAAAAATGTTAACTTTTTGGTGTAGTGTGTTATACCTACCCAAAGAAGTCTCTTGTTTATTCTTGTGAGGTATGCTTTTATCATTGACATTTTTTTTTTAACCCTTAACTTCTGTGTATTGGCTCCAAGGCAGAAGAGGGTTAATGGTAGGCAATGGGGGCCAAATGACTTGTCCAGGGTCACCCAGCTGGGAAGTGTCTGAGGCCGGATTTGAACCTGGGACCTCTCGTCTCTAGGCCTGACTCTCAATCCACTGAGCTACCCAGCTGCCCCCTATCATTGACTTTTAATAGAATAAAATGTTTGAATGAATTAAAAGACAGAAATCCTTAGATTTAATCTTCAAAAAATCATAGTGTTATCCTCAGCCTTTAAAAGGGTTTTCAGTTGTTAAATATATCATGACTGGTCTCCATCCTGGTAAATTAAAATAAGACTTGACCTACTTTTGAAAATGATTTTCTAAATGGAATCATCCCTTAATAAAATATCCAGTCTGCTGATAAGAGATGTGTTAAAGCCATCAATTTAGACAACAGTCAAGCCCTGTTATCAATACAGGGAAGAAAAAATTGCTTTGACATCAATAAGCAACTAACTTTAGCTGGTAAACTGGATGAGAGACAATCTTGAATTATTAACTGCTGAATTAAATGCGTTGATTCAGCAATCTGTAATCTTAGACATTTATTACTATCTTCATAGAAGGAAGAGGCAGCTAAGCATTTGTGGAATTGAATTTGGGGGGCTGGTGCTTGCACTCCAGTGAGCAGACAGGAGACTTAGATGCTAGCAGAGAAAATGCTATTTTGGAGAGGGGAGAGGTCGGGGAACATTGCCTTGAGTGGTCTCTCAGCAGCAGTAGCCAAGATGTTCACATGAATTCAGAATTTATAGGGATTTAACACCAATACTTCTCTCGTCACCCACCACAATGTCGTGTATGTTCTATTTCTTTATCCAGTTCTCTCCTCCTTAAGTTTTTCCCAGCACTTTCAAACCAATGGGAGAATTCCTTAAGTTTGCAATTTCTGAGTTGAGTCAGAATTTAGACATGTCCAAGGTCTTTTAGGCTGAAACATTTAGGACACAGAGATGAGATTATAACTCGTAAGTTTTAAGGCATTTCCCATGGGAAGTGGGACTGTGTTCCCATGTAGGAGGAAGTGGGGAGGGGTCGCCTCATTAGAAAAGAGTGTATTAAAGATGTGAAGGTACTTAACTTTCCCTAATTTTCTATAGGAAGTTGCCATCCTGTGATTACTAGTACTAATTAATGTATGCTGGGGATAATGCACAGCTTCATCCCATACAAGCACTTACGATTTTTCAGTCAAGGAAGTGTTTACAAGCTCATTTCCTTATTTAGAATGCTGACGTTAAAAAAGGAGAAAGTTTACATCTGTAAATTTAAGGTGTAACATCTATGAATTTGTAAGAATGTGATTGCATTGGTTGAATGTAAAAATCATATAATGTATATATGTAATGTAATGTAAATGTAAAAAAATAAAACCTGATACAAACTGTATATATCCAGGATTTTATTTAACTATAAGAACTTACCTCAGCTTACGAATTTGTATTATGAGTTAAAGTAATGTCTGACATCCATTGAATAAAGCAATGTGCTAAGATAACATGTTTAAATGGGATAGTCTTTGTTTTTAAACTGGAATCTTTGGGGTTATTGATTAGCCATTAAAGGGATACTTTGGGTGGTGTACAGGTTGTTTGGAATGATGGGAAGTACAAGGAATGTTGGATCTGAATAGGAAAGAAAATCGACATGCAGTTTTAGTAAGAGATTTTAATCAAGGTTCCAAGGAAGGACTAAACTGTTTGGAGAATAAGTGTGAGTATATAGCAATGAGAGGCGTGAAGAAAGTTTTGAAAAAGTTATGTAGCCTATTTCCATTAATTGAGAATGTTTGACTGCTAATAAGTTCTAACAATTGTTCTCTCGTGTTTTGAAACAACAAAGAGCATCAATCTTTTACCTTTGAGGTCATTATCAAATTAGGTAGGTCAAATTATATCCAATTAATCCCTGAGTTAAAATAATTTCTACCAAAAAAAAATTTAGAAGCAGAACCCTTTAAAAGAATCATTTCACAAGTATCATTATATACTTAATATTTACCAAAGCTATGATTATTACATGACATGACGTGTAGTATACAGAATTGGGGTCATATAGTTTTTTCTAGCTTTGGCTGAGTTCCAAAAGCTGTTAGGTTTTGGAATCTTGAGGAGGAAAGGCAGTTGACTGGATCTTCCGTAGAGGGAGGTGGTCAATGAGCGAGCTGCTTTGATTACCTAGCTTTAATATTGAAATTTAGCCTAGCTTTGATATATTTACTTAAGAAATTATTATTTTAGATAAACCCTTTATATCTTCCTTTCCTATACCACCCCTGCCTTCCCTCCCTTACCTTAGTGTCTGTGGAGTTAATAAGGAGAGTAATTAGAGAGGAGTTAAATCTGTGAAGAGTTATCTAATTGACAGCATTAGTTATAGTTAGTCAAATCATCATTTATTCCCTTTAGATAGCCATAGCATTTTGTAAAGTGAGTTTAAAGGCAGGTCCTTACTCAGACTCCATCTTTACTTCCCTTCCCCCACCTGAGGTTCCTGAGACAACTGATAGGGCTTTCCTTTGATCCACCTTCCTAACAAACATCCTTCAAACAAAATAAACCCTTTTGTGTTTCAATAGCCCTATTAATGTAATTTGTCTGTTAGTTATCAAGAGGGAAGAAGAGGGAAAGAGACAACATACTCTGGGCTTAGAGGGAAGCTGGGGCATCCATCTTGAAGGAAGGTGTTACTTCAAAACAGATCCCTTCCTGTGAAATTAACTAAAGCCTGTTTGTTAATTTCAGTCTAGTCTATTTCCCTCAGCTTGTGTTTGAGTCTAAGTCCCAGTCTGTAAGCCTGCTGTGTTTGTTTAGTTTAACTTCTCTTCTCCCTGAAGATCTCTGTTTCCCTTCTGTGTTATACTCCTGACTTCAGTCCTATTATACCCTGAATCTCCTTTAATCCCAGCCTACCTGAAACCGAGATTACCCACTTAGCAAGTCTCCACATTCTCCTTTCAATTTCCCTTATCCCAAACACCTTTCCTCAAATTACCCACATTACACATGACATTATTGAAACTTGTATAATAACAGCAATACTCCTATAAAGCAAGATTCCTATAAAATCTGATTGACTATTTAGGATCTGGAAATTTTTTAAATTTCACACAATTAAGAATGAAGATATTACTTCAAAAGAACATATACACATATATAGTTCTCATTTTGAAATAAACACCATTTGGAAATTGAGAAATTGGGGCAGCTCAGTAGCTCAGAGGATTGAGAGTCAGGCCTAGAGATGGGAGGTCCTAGGTTCAAATCCAGCCTCAGACACTTCCCAGCTGTGTGACCCTGGGCAAGTCACTTGACCCCCATTGCCCACCCTTACCACTCTTCCACCTAGGAGCCAATACACAGAAGTTAAGGGTTAAAAAAAAATGGTTGATGGATGCATTGACAAAACACCAATTGGGGCCGTCCCCTTTGACATAAGAGTTTACATTCAGAATAAGTATGTTCGACCATCTTCAGTTCAGTTCATTATATCCCAAAGTTCACTCTGGATCTTTTGATGCACCGTGTGATTTCTGTAGGCATCCTTATGGCACCTTCTCCAAAAGATCTGCTTTCTTGATTCAGGGTGTTGGTGAGTTTCTTTTCCTAAAAATTTTTCCATAAGATTTTAAACCTTGGATTTTAGGATTTTTTTTTTGATGATTTTTTGCCTTGATGATTACTGCTTTGTAGTACAGTTTAAGATCTGGTTCTGCTAGGCCACCATCCTTCACTTTTTTTTTTCCATTTGTTCCCTTGATATTCTTGATATTTTCCTTCTTCCAGATGAACTTTGTTATAATTTTTTCTAATTCTTTTAAAAAAGTTTTTTGGTAGTTTGATAGGTATGGCATTAAATAAGTAAATTAATTTAGGTACGATTGTAATTTTTATTATATTAGCTTGTCCTACCTGTTTTTCTTTCTTTTGGATTTTGGAGCATGTCAATTGACCACATGAAATGATGAGTCAGTAAATAAATTATTTAAAATGAAGAATTTGTGCCTCTTGTAAATTCAGTCATTACACTGTCAGTGTCTTTCTTTTGAATTAGCTCAATCAATAACATATTATGCTTTAAAAAGATGAGTACCCCTTCTTTTCCTCATCATACTTACTCTCCTTTCTGTGTAACTAAATATAAAATGACTGAATATATTCCAGTAACAAATAGCATACATCATAAAGCAAAGACGGACTGTTTTGGCTATGGCAGATCATACCCAGTGGCTCTGGAAACTCAGTTTGACACAAGACTTTCACTTAGCTGAAATCAGACACTGCTCCCATGTAATTCTATAGAATCCTCTTTATGCTTTCATCTAGATAAGAGTATTTCAGACATTTTAGTAAATTAAATAGAGAACTCTTTTTTCATTGTTTTCTCTTCATTGATCACTGGTAATATTTTCCCCTTAGAGTACACAGTACCTGCAACCTTCTCAGAAACACTTCAAAAAAAATATTCTTACCAGATCAACTCTGACTCTTGTCAGAGGAGGAATTTCAAATCACTTTTTCTCTTTCTCCTCTACAGAATCTCATACTTCACTCAGAGAGCACTTCTCATCTCCCTGATTCCACAGGGAAAAGCATTTCAGAGCAGGATACTTTTCCAGGTTTTACTCTAAACAACATGATTCTCTCACTTCAGAAACAAAATGCCTTTATCAGTATTCCAATGGTCTCTGAATGACTGATCTGCAGTACTGGCTCTGATACCCTTCAAGGTTAGGAGTTTGGGTAAATCCCTTGCGGTGTTTCAGTTTCTTCCAGTCAGTTGGTGAGGGTGGTACTAGATGAATTCTGAGCTCTAAATCTTGTGACTTTTGCTGGTTTAGGAGTCAATAACATTCAAGGATGTGGCTGTGAACTTTACCCAGGAAGAGTGGTGCCTATTGGACCATTCTCAAAAAGAGCTGTACCTGGAGGTCATGCTGGAGAACGAGCAGAATCTATTCTCTGTGGGTAAGAACCATTTTCTCTATTAACTCTGAATCTGCCACTAAGGGACTGTCTTCATTCTAAGCCAAACGTACAGGATTTTGAATCTTTGTCAGTGATTAAAAAAGGAAACATGCTGATCTCTGCCTAGGGAACCCTCCTTTCTGTTTTTCATTTAAAAAGTCTTTGAATTATGTGATAGGAGGCTGGGACTTTCCTTTCTTTCCCTGAAATTGTTTCTCTTTTTTTTAATAGCTTCAGATGAAAACTTAAAACAGTGTTACAGATTTATATTCATGAAGCAAATCTCAGAAGTCATCTGCCCCTTTGGATTGGGTCTGGTCTTTAGAAAGGATTTCTTGTTATTAAGTATTAATAGAGGAGGCAAATCCAAGAAAAAGAAAATTTACAAGACTCAAGAAGACCAAATTGTTTATATGCCTAGGGGAAAGATGATATTTGTAACTTAAAATTGCTCTCCTTACAATATTAGTTAGAAGTATACTTAGATAGAGTGTGGTACTAAACTGTTTAGGAAGATATGCAAAAAAAAAAAAAAAAACAACAAGGGGTGAAAAAGAGGATAGCACTGAGAGAAAAAAGAAGAGAGAGAAGTAACATGGGATAAATTATATCAAATAAAAGAGGCATGGGCAAAAAAACTATTACAGTGGAGGGGACGATGAGGGTGGTGATAGGCAATCAGTAAAACTTATTCTCATCGAGAATAATAGACAGACTCTTTGGGGTATAGAATCTTATCTTACTCTATACAGCTATAGAAGAAGAATAAGAAAGGTGGTGGAGGGAGGGGAATAATATAAGAGAGATGGAATAGGGGGAGTGATTAAAAGACCCTATAGAGAAGTAGAAGAATAAGAAGGATGGTGGTAAGGAGGGGAATAATATAAAGGAGGGGGAATAGAGAGGAGAGATTAAAGGGGAACCGTGTGGACAGACAGTGAAAGGAGATAGTGTAGGATTAAAAGAAGAAAACAAGATGGTGGGAAATACAGAGATGGTAATCATAATTGTAATTGTAAATGCGATGAACTCACCCATAAAATGGAAGCAGATAGCAGTAGAGTGGATTAAAAACCTGAATTCTATGATATGTTGTTTACAAGAAGAAACACATTTAACATACCCGAGTAGACATACAGAGAGTAAAGGTAAGGGGATTGTTATTTCCATAACAATATGGTAATAAAATTTAAAAAGGAGTCTAAAACTGTACCTCACAGCCCCTCATTCTGCCTAGTCTAGCAAGTTTATCCTTTTTCCTCCTTCATTTTTCCCTCAAATCCCAGACCAGATGATAGGAATGGAAAGGAAGGGAATAAGCATTTCAAAATACCTGCTCTATGTCCTCTCCTGGGTAAATGAGTTCATAATTATCATTAATTTTACAACATCTCTATGAGGTTCATAATCTTCTTGTCCTTAATTTATAGTTGAGGCAACTGAGGTAAATAAAGATTAAAGAATTTGCCCAGGGGCACCTACTTACTGGCTCTCCGAGGCTGGGTTAAAATTGCTTTTCTAACTCCAACTTCTGATCTCTTATTCCTTCTCTACTAGCTGCTTTTAATTTCTAGATAATGGAGGTTGTGGAATGTTCTTAAAGAGGTAAATAAAGATGGAATTTTCTGATTGCAAATAGTTTCCATGATCTCTATTCTCCTGCAAACATCCCAATAGTGAATACAACAGAAGCCATTCTATAGTCCTTACTTGCATGCCACATTTCCTTTAAGAAGATCATATTTTTCTCTCCTCATCCCTTCCTTCTTATGCCTAGGGCTTCCAGTTCCTAGGGAACATTTTATCTCCTGTCTTCAGCAAAGAAAAGTACCATGGCTGCTAGAACAAAAATGCCCAAAGAGCTCCTGCCCAGGTGAGTGAGATGAAAGCAGGTGTATAAGGGTTGTTATCCCAAAAGACTTGTTGTAGTGAAGGGAGTGCTAGACTTGAGGCTGGCAGACCAGTGCTAAATCATGCTATTAATTTCCAGAGAGATGGTTGAAGAGACTTGATATAGAGTATAGACCATGAGACATAATTTATGGTAGATTGTGAAATAAGATGAATCTTTAGTATGTCTGCCCTTAGTGGCATATAATCTTTGCATCTGTAGAGAAAAGAAGAAAACTTCAATTCCTCTTTCAAAATTATTGCATGAGAGTTAAAAAGATTGAAGTTCTTTCTCTGCTTTGCATACAAATTTTACCAAAAATGACCATGTGATAGTGCATCCAAAATGATGAGAACAGAATATCTGGAAGGTTACCCAAGGTTCACAAAATTATAAGAATAATGGAGAGTAACTTTTTAGGAAAGATAGAAAGGGCAATGGAGAAAGATCATGCAATACTGTGGACAAAGCATGCTCAGGCATAAGCTTTGAGTTGTAGTCTAGCTACAAGGAAGTTGTTCAGGTCATTTCTCCATTCTTTACTCATGACATGACTTGGGAAATATAATGAGAATCTTAGGTCTGCCTGTGTCACAGGTCCTTTGTGAGGTTTCATTATTATTGTATGTGAAAATCTTCCATCATGCAGATATGACCAAATGGTGCATCCAAAGACTGGTTCTGCTTGTTTAAGTTTGAAAACTCCTTTTTGCCTAGGGAAATAGAATAAAAATCAGTTTACTTTTTGCCATCAGAGGAAAGAACTTATATTGTTCTGTGTGTGTGTCATCCTTCCTTCTGTGTTTATATTATAATTTGTTTTTTTCAGAGGCAGAGACTAATTTTGAAGTGAAGGAGATGTCTACAAAGCTGAGGCTTTTTGTGGAAGGATCTGGCCCCCAAAGATGCATGAATGAGGGTCCCCATAACTTCATTTTGAGAGAAATCTGTGACTCTAATATCAAGATAAATAAAAACCTAAAGAGTGACTGTGAATTTGATGACGCGTCAGAGAAATTCAGCCAACATTCAGTCCTAAATCAGTATATGAAATTGACCTCAGGAAATGACTGTTGTCAGGATACTGAATATAAGAAAAGCTTTCCTGAAAAAGTAGGACTTGTTCAGTCACATGGGAATCCTCCTGAAATTCCCACATATCAAGGTAATCTAGGAGGAATGGCCTTTGGTGGGAGTTTAGACCTCATTAGATATCCAAAAAGTAAACATGTTGAGATGGTTTCTGTGAGTGATAAAGGTGGGAGATCTTTCAGTCAAAACTCTGAGCTCACTGCACATCAGAGAATCCACACTAGAGAGAAACCTTATGAATGTAAACACTGTGGAAAGGCTTTCACACAGAGGGTCCATCTTGTTACACATCAGAGAATTCACACTGGAGAGAAACCTTATGAATGTAAACACTGTGGAAAAGCTTTCACACAGAGGGGCCATCTTGCTATACATCAGAGAATCCACACTGGAGAGAAACCTTATGAATGTAAACAATGTGGAAAGGCTTTTACAGAGAGAAGAAATCTTGCTGCACATCACAGAATCCACACTGGAGAGAAACCTTATGAATGTAAACACTGTGGAAAGGCTTTCACAGAGAGAGGATCACTTGCTAAACATCAGAGAATCCACACTGGAGAAAAACCTTATGAATGTAAACAATGTGGAAAAGCTTTCATACGGAGGGATTATCTTGCTGCACATCAGACTGTCCACACTGCAGAGAAACCGTATGAATGTAAACAATGTGGAAAGGCTTTTACATTGAAGGTCTCTCTTGCTAAACATCAAGGAATCCACACTGGAGAGAAACCTTATGAATGTAAACAATGTGGGAAGGCTTTTACAGAAAGGGGCAATCTTGCTACACATCAGAGAATCCACACCGGAGAGAAACCTTATGAATGTAAACAGTGTGGAAAGGCTTTTATTGGGAGGGGACATCTTGTTATACATCAGAGAATTCACACTGGAGAGAAACCTTATGAATGTAAACAGTGTGGAAAGGCTTTTACACAGAAGGGCTCTCTTGCTGCACATCAGAGAATCCATACTGGTGAGAAACCTTATGAATGTAAACAGTGTGGAAAGGCTTTTACAGAGAGGGGATCTCTTGGGAAACATCAGAGAAACCACACTGGAGAGAAACCTTATGAATGTAAACACTGTGAAAAAGTTTTCACACGGAGAAGCCATCTTGCTGCACATCAGAGACTCCACACTGGAGAGAAACTGCATTGTATGGGATAAAATCATGCATTATTCTCTAGTATATATTAATTAGTTTTAGTAGTCTTTGATTGTCAACTTCCTATAGAAAATAAGAAAAAGTTAGGTGCCCTTCAGAAGGGAGATACTAATTTCTCCTTATGAAGAGTAGAGAAACCACCCCCCCCAAGCAGCTTTTTATATATACATAAATATACACCTTCAATTCACTCCCTTTTCTCCCCCTTTTATTTTTATTATTGTAGATTAATAAAATCAATGGATCAGTAAAAGCCTAGTGAACCTGCAGTCTACCCATCAGACTTATGGAACATAAGACATGGTATTCAAGACCAGATAGCCCCATTCCCAGGATCCACAGGTAGTGAATTTGTGGCCTGATGGGTAGGGTCTCCTAGGGCCTTGACATGGTATTGAGTGTAAGGATACTGGATGACCCTGTGGCTCTCATCCTTCCACCCTGCTCACCATCTTGGGGATCATAAGCCTTGAGTTCTAGGCCCTAAGCTCAGCTGCATCTGTGGTATGGTCTCAAGTTCATGATCAGAGATGGGTTATGGTGGATCACCCAACTTTGTCCACAGGACCCAGAGCATGACTGGAAAATGAGGGAATCTTGGCTCCCTCCCAGCAGGTCCTCCAGAATTGATCATTTGTGGCCCTATTGCAGGGTCAGGGGGTCTGACAAAGAACAATCTGGTAGGATGATGATGATACAGTGGTGGCCCCAGCTCATTAATCAGAACACAGCTGATCAGGGCATGTCCTTGGCTCAGTGAGAGGGATGATGAGCCACCTCAATCTGATGATCAGGCCATAGTGATCCCACTGGGGAAATTCTTGGGGCATATCAGGCAAGCCAGAGGCTGAAGGAGACCAGGCTGGGGAGGTTGGGGGGCCCAAGGCTAGCTATGTTTGCCACTGTTCTGGGCAGGGCTGAGCCATGGCTGGGGCTATTGTGATGTTATCTCGGAGAAAATGTGGCTCTGGCCCCATGTTTGATCCTAAAGTCCTAAAGAGTCATTGGCAGAGGACTGGCCCAACTTTTAACAGGAAGAATAAATGTTAGCCAAGACCAGGGGTAGTCGCCATGGTCTGGGCTTGTGACTGCAGGGGCTGGGACAGGGGTCCCTTTTTGAGCCTCACCAGGACTGAGTCCAGGGACTCATTGACTTGTAACCTGAGCCCATTTCCCTTACATTGTGGTGTGTGGAGTTTGGGGGTTTGCAGTAGGAGTTATAGGATCTTATGAGTCTCTGAATGCCATCCTGCTTATTGAGCTTGGGGTACCCTGGGTAGGGTAACCTCAGGCTCTTTCCTCTGTAATCTTGGACTAGTTCATATAAACAGGTGTAGCTTTTCCACCTTTAGAAAGGACCCCGTGGGCATTCCACACCAGTGACTGAAACCACTTAGCTCCACAGAAGCCAAGTTTTCAGGACCATTAGCCTTCCAGTCCATACAAGAAGGCCTTGTTCCTAGAGGGGTTGGAGGGAGGGTGATCCCTGGCCTTGAGGTGGGCACCTGGGAACCTTTAATCAGCTATAGGGGCACCTATAGCCAGTAGTGTTCTCTCACAACAGCTGAGCTGGGACTCTAACCCAGGGACCGAGCATGGGATGAGGTTAGATTTGTTCTTCATGCCTGGCTTGGGCTCTGTCTCTGAAGACTCTTCACAGATTGTGACTCATACCTTTGCTGGGGCCCCAGGGCCAGAGCCTGGTGACAGTAGGTTGATGGTATTCTGGATGGGGCCTTGCCTGTTAACCAGACGCTGCAGCCTCCCTAGCACCTGCTCAGCTCTGGGGGTAGGAGCCCAGTGGTGCCTCATCCATGACAATTAGAGCATGGCAAACATGTGGGCTGTTGGTCCTCAGCACAGGAGTTGGGGGCTCTGTTCTTCTCTTCCAGCTGGGGGAAATGGAGCCCCCAGTCAGTGATCCACTCCTCTCCAGTCTGAATCTCTTAGGCCAGCCCCAGTGCAGGAAAATAGGTTCTTTGGGGTGGGGCTAGAAGGCCTGGAGAAGTCTCTGGGTGACACAGCGGGCATTGGATCCTCTGCCTGCTCCTTGCACAGGAGAGTTCTCAGGGCCTTCTATATAGTTGCTCAGGCCTTGTCCAAGGAGACAAAGCTTGGTGCCCAGGCATAGGTCCATGGTTTAGGATGACACAGGTCTGTACCAACTAGTGAGCGAGGTGCCTGAATTGGGGGTTTGGGGCCCTACCTTTGGGCTCGGTGCCTGCTGGGGCCTTTGTCTGGTAAGCCCAGGTCAAAGGAGACATGGATGTGGCCAGAGTCAGCAGCCCCAAGCATCAAAGTTTGGCTATGGGCCAAGGAAGAGGGGAGGCACCTTTCTCTGAAGACTAGAGCAGAATAATGCCAGTGAGTCTGGGGGACGATGGAGGAGGCCATTCTCTAGATTTGCCGAGCCTCAGTCCTGGGGAGGTTTCCTAGAAGAATTTGGCATCCCAGATAGGCCTGGGCATCCCGAGGCCTGGCTCTGGGAAGGAATAGCGTCACAAGCTCCAAATCCTGATGGATTTGGAGCTTGTGACGCTATTCTGGGGCAGCTCTACACACAGCCTGCTTGTAGCAGCAGATGGTGCAACAGATGTGAGAAGGGAGACTTTCAGCTGGGCCATTGGGTGGCTAGTTCTTGGCCCCCCTGCCCAAGAGGTAAACGTTTGGGTAATGTGGGGAAGGTGTCCAGGTCCCAGGAGGCCTCAGACAGACCCAGGGTAGGGCCTAGTGAGGGTGGGGTAAGATTAAGCCAGGATAGACCCCTTCCCCAGAATTGGGGCCTGGCAGTGACTAAACGTGGCTCTTGTGACTCCATTTAAGCCCTGGACATGGTGTGTCCCAATTCTTAGTCAGATTCTCCTAAGGGCAACCCTGTCTCCTGTTTTTTCTCAGAGCCCAGAGTTGACTAGGTGGGCTAGTGGTTCAGGTCAGGCTCGTGTGACCCCCTTGCTAGGCAACAGTCAGGTACCAGGTGCCTTGATGCCCTCTCTAGGAGGTGGTGGAAGCTTAGTGCCTCCAAGGGCTTTCCCTCCTTTGGTTCCAGGCACTCTGGGTGGCTTTGTGCCTATGTCATGCCAGTTTCATTATCCCAGGCTGCTCTAGATGATCCATGGTATCGGGGCTGGCCAGGATTAGGCCAGAGACTCATCCCAATCCCCAAATTGGAGTGGGTCCGACAGCCTTTTAGTCCAATTTCAGCCTGGCAATGCCCTTTGGCTTTGGGGCTGCCTGGGCTGCTGGGGTCCAGGGAGGCAGTTTCTCTGTGAGTTTTCCTGCCAAATAGGTTGCTCCAAGGTGAGGGCATCCTGGGCTCTGCCTGAAGGCCTAACGTGACCCAACATCCACTCCAAGGGGACTTGGGGAGGTCTGCTCAGGGCAGACACAGTCTTGTCTTTAGGATCCAAGGAGAAGTGGTCATCAAAACAATATGGTAAACTGCTTGAACACATGGGTTGTGGCGGACATGATTAAGGATGTGGACTCAAAACTACCACACCAATGCAACTACCAACAATTTGGAAATAGGTCTTGATCAAGGACACATGACAAAACTAGTGGAAATGTGCATCGGCCATGGGTGGGGGGAGTGCGGGGGGTGAAGAGGAAAGTAGGAGCATGAATCATGTAACCATGTTAAAAATGAATATTAATAAATGTTTAAATTTTTAAAAAAAACCAATATGGTACTGTCTAAGAGACAGAAGAGAAGATCAGTGGAATAGACTTGGGGCAAGTGACCTCAGCAAGAGAGTCTATGATAAACCCAAAGATCCCAGCTTTTGGGACAAAAATCCACTATTTGACAAAAACTGCTGGGACAATTGGAAAACAGTATGGGAGAGACTGGGTCTGGATCAATATCTCACATGCTACACCAAGATAAATTCAGAATGGGTGAAGGACTTGAATATAAAGAAGGAAGCCATAAGTAAATTAGGTGAGCACAGAATAGTATACTTGTCAGATCTTTGGGAAAGGAAAGATTTTTAAGACCAAGCAAGAGTTAGAAAAAATGACAAAATATAAAATAAATAATTTTGATTACATTAAATTAAAAAGGTTTTGTGCAAACAAAAACAATGCAACCAAAATTAGAAGGGAAGCAACAAATTGGGAAAAAAAATCTTTATAACCAAAAGCTCTGACAAAGGTCTAATTACGCCAATATACAAGGTGCTAAACCAGTTGTACAAAAAAATCAAGCCATTCTCCAATTGATAAATGGGCAAAGGACATGAATAAGCAATTTTCAGATAAAGAAATTAAAACTATCAATAAGCATATGAAAAAGTGTTCTAAATCTCTTATAATTAGAAAAATGCAAATCAAAACAACTCTGAAGTACCACCTCACACCTAGCAGATTGGCTAACATGACAGCAAAGGAAAGTAGTGAATGTTGGAGGGGATGTGGCAAAATTGAGACTTTAAAGCATTGCTGGTGGAGTTGTGAATGGATACAACCATTCTGGATGGCAATTTGGAACTATACTCAAAAGGCTTTAAAAGACTACCTGCCCTTTGATCCAGCCACATCACTGCTGGGTTTGTACCCCAAAGAGATCATAGGGGAAAAGACTTGTACAAAAATATTTATAGCCGCACTTTTTGTGGTGGCAAAAAATTGGAAAATGAGGGGATGTCCATCAATTGGGGAATGGCTGAACAAATTGTGGTATCTGACAGTGATGGAATATTATTGTGCTCAAAGGAATAATGAACTGGAGGAATTCCATGTGAACTGGAGAGACCTCCAGGAAGTGATGCAGAGTGAAAGGAGCAGAGCCAGAAAAACATTGTACACAGAGATCAATACACTGTGGTACAACTGAATGTAATGGCCTTCTGTACTGGCAGCAATGCAATGACCCGGGACAGTTCTGAAGGACCCATGAAAAAGAAGCGCCCCCACGAAGTCTCGCCCTCAGGGCCTTCCTCAGAGGCCACATCATCGTCTGCTGGCCATAGGATGGCCGTGACACGGCGCGGGGTTTGGGGGGACGAGGGTTGGGGGGGCCACACACCCTCTCTCGTGCCAGGTGGCCCAGGGCCCCCGCCTCCTCATGGTCAGGCCGCATAATAATGAGAATAATTCTATATTTCCCTCCATCTTATTTTGTTATCCTTTCCCCCTCTTTTTGCTTCCCACTTTCTCTTTGCAAAAAAGAAGAGAGTAGATGGGTGAGGTTGGTGTTCAGCTCCAGTCTTGTCCCTCTTCTCTTTCTCTTGCCAAGGTGCAAATCACAGGTTCTTTGATCTTCTCTCTTCATTTTTCTTTTTTCCCCCCTTTCTTCCCTCCCTTCTTCCATCCTTCCCATCCTTCCTTCCAAATCCTTTATTTGAGCCACACTTTGTGATTAGTTTGTTTTGCTTAGGACTGATACTTCCCTGAATTCACTCTCTCTTTTCTCTCTTTCCTCTCTCCATTCCCTCCTGTTTCCCTATTGCATGAAATGGATTTCATTAGCCAACTCTGGCGTATCTATTCTCTCCACTTTTGACCAGTTCAGATGAAAGTGAGTTTCAGGTGTTGCATGTTTCCCTACTGCTATCTCCTCTTGAATAAAGTTCTCCTTCTGTTTGACATAATTTTCCTCACTCTTCCTCATTATTTCCTCTTGCATATCCCTTGGCCCTCCCTTTCCTTTTAAGGCCATCAGAACATAACAATGTTATTTCATCAGATTCTGTCTTATTTAATTCATACAATAACCCCTGATGATATTAGGACTCTGAGAGGACACTAGCACCGTCTCCTCCAATGAGATTGTAGGTATTGCATCCTTTTCCTCCATTTGGATTGTTTGTGCATATTTCTCCTTTTGTGTTGCCCTGAACTCAAAGTGTATAGTCAGCTCTAGTCTTTTCATCAAGAGTGCCTAGAAGTTGCTTATTTTATTTCCCCTCTGTAAGATTATATTTTGTTTTACCAAGTGAGTTATTTCTGATCATAAGCCTGTATCTTTAGCCTTTTGAAATATGATATTCCAAATTCTACACTACTTTATGGTTATGACTGTTAAACTTTTTTTTGCTCCTCAATACTTGAACTCATTCATTCTTTGTGCTCCAGATTTTAGCTATGATCTTCCTGGGAGTTTTCACTTGATGGCTTCTTTCTGTATGTGACTGCTGGATCCTTTCTATTTCTCTATACCCTTTGGATCTTAGAGAGTTTCCTTTCATAATTTCTTGAAATATGATGTTCAGGCTCTTTTTTCCCCTCCAAAGTCCTGGTAGACCAATCATTCTTCTTTATTTTAGTAAGTTTTTACTGACATTTTCTGTTTCTTACATCACTGTATTATCCCATGCATCCTTCCTCTTCCTCCTCCCTGAGAAGCAACCCATATGACAAATAGTATTTCTTTAGAGAGAGAAAAAGTTATCATAAATGATCAATGCATTGAAAAAAATCTGAAAATGTGTGTAATACATGAAAAACTGTTCTAAATTCCTCCTGATTAGAGAAATGCAAATTAAAACAACTCTGAGGTACCACCTCATACCTAGCAGATTGGCCAATATGATGGCAAAAGAAAGTAATATTAATATTAAAAATAATAAAGGCTGATATAATAATATAAATTAGTATTTTAATTAAAGCCATACTGTCATTAGACCACAAGCTTGTAAGAATTTAAAACTCTTAAATGATCCCACTTCCTGTCTACCATGAGGAATCATGGGAAATGTAGTTTTAAGGTCCCCATGTGTCCATAGTAAATATATATATACTTAAAGATGGCATTTCCCAAATTTCACTTTTACAATAATAAATGTTGGAGGGGATGCAGCAAAATCGGGACACTAATACATTGCTGGTGGAGTTGTGAATTGCTCCAACCATTCTGGATATTTGGAACTATGCGCAAAGGGTGTTAAAAGACTGCCTACCCTTTGACCCAGCCATACCACTGATGGGTTTGTACCCTGAAGTGATCATAAGGGAAAAGACTCGTACAAAAATATTTATAGCCTCACTCTTTGTGGTGGCGTTTGACAATATGGGGAATGGTATGGATGATACAGGAACGTGAGTTAAAAAACAAAGCAATGGAATCCTTTTCCTCACTGGCAATCATTCATTTTGAGTGTATAGCTTTCAGGCTCTCTCAGCCTCCAGTTCCCTTTTCTACTGCCTGCAAACATGCCCAGCTTTCCTCAGACATCTGTAAACTGAGGCACAACCTTTAAGGAACCTCCATCCCGTCAGTGGGAAGAAAGCTGGAGAAGACCATGCCTGGAGAAGTCAAGAGCCATCTTTACTAGGCAGGTCTGTTAGGTGCGTGTGTGGAGCAGAGAACCCAACGCTGGAATGTTCAGCAAAGGAAAAGCAGGGAATGGTTCCTCCATTTTGCTAACAGAGAGAGGAGGGAAATGACTGATCTGGAGAGGGAATGGGCTGTGGGGTGGGGGCTGAGCTCCAGGAAAGGGGCTGTGACTTTTCAGCATGTTAAGAACAGCAAATGGGGGCATGGTTTGGGGACTCCTGGGTTTTCTCTCCCCCTCCAAGGGGCCCCCAAGTCCCTGCCATTGGGTCACTGGGCTGGAGGAGGGCTCAGCAGCTGCTTCCTTCCCAGTCCTCCCAGGGGGGCACAGTCAGAGCCTCTGCCCTGTCATCCCCTCCTCCTTCCACACTACCCGCCTCACTCTGATCTCAGACCAGGTGCCATGACTGGGTGGGAGACACAGAGCAGCTTTGCATGGAGGGCTGGAGGGGGAGAACAAGGGGGATCAGAGACACTTGGCAGAGTCCAGCCCCAGTTGAGGGGCCTCAGGGAGCAGAGCTCTGGGGTGTCTCCACCATGTCCTGGGCTCCTCTCCTCCTCCCCCTCCTCACTCTGTGCCAAGGTGCCTGCTTGAGGGGTCTCAGAGGAAGGGGGTACTCAGGGCTGGGGGGGGGCAACTCCTCTCTCCCTGCTGTGTGAGGGGAGCACAGAGGGTCCCCAGCCCCTGACTCACCTCCCCCCCACTGGGGCCCAGGCTGTGCTGACTCAGCCAGGAACAGTGTCAGAGTCTCTGGGTCAGTCCATCCCAATGTCCTGCACTAGGAGCAGTGGCAGCCCTGGCAGGGACCATGTACAGCAGCCCCAGGGCTAGGCCCCCAAGTGGAGCTGCCCCTCAGGGATCCCCGAGAGACTCTCTGGCTTCAAGGACACCTCCACCAGATCTGCCTCCCTGATTATCTCTGGCATCGTCAGTCACACAATGGTCCAAGGTTCTGGGGAAGCGAGAGCAAACCTCTGGGTGGCCCTGCTGTGCTCCATCACTGGCTCAGTCACCAGCAGGGGCCCAGAGCTGATCTCTGGGGGCAGAGCCATGGCCTGACCCCAGAGGGAGGGAGAAAAACTGGGGACACATGTCCAACTTCCTGCCCCAAGGTGTAGATGAGGCACTATTGAAAGGTAAGCTGAGTAGGGGACCTATTGTTCCCCATCTGGAGCTTTGGGATCACCTGCTGTCCTTCACCTATTAGGTCATGTCCTACATTTCTCTTTCACCTATTGGCCATTGGGAAGAGCTAAAACGCAATGACGCCTCCCCTTTGACTGACTTGAACCCATCCCAGGTGTCTCGATCTCATTACACAGGTTATCATAGTAAGTGGACTCCATCTTGAATTTCTTGCCAATCTCTAGTGATCAGCCTGTCCATCCACCTGGGGCTACTTTGACATATTTTACTAAAGTGCTCAAAAGTCTCTTTTTCCTGAGTTTTGCCTCATCCATCAGGGAAGAAGCCTGAACAAAGAATTTCCTTTGAACAGCAGCTCCTCTATGGGAATAAGCGCAGTGGGGAGAGCGCAGACTCTTTCTTGACTTTTCTTTTTCTCTTTTCCATATGATGTGTGGATACAATTTCTGGTGTTCATTTTCTGACATTTTGCACTCGATGTTCTCTCTCTCCCTCTCCCCTTCCCCAGGAAGGCAAGTAATATGATATATAGGTTATGCGGATATGATCACGCAGTGCATATTTCCCTCTTTGCTATGTTGTGAAACAAGACACATATGGCTTACACTGGAGAAAAATTCATGGTGGAAATAAAGTGATGAGTGGCATGTCAGTCTGCATTCAGACTCTGTCTGTTTGGTTTTTATTTGGTGTCGTGGCATTTCCTGAACAAGGTGGTGAAGAGCCTTTTTCCCAGCATGAATATCTTGGAGTTTGGTGGGTTTTGTGTCAGACCCTCAATGTAGACCTGAATAAGCTGGGAAAAGCAAAATCCCTCTGGGATCTGGGCCCCCTCTATTTGGGTGCCTCAGTTGGAGCTTCTTTATTTTATTTTTATTCCAATAAAATGAATGCAATCCATTAGAGGTGGCAGTGGAAGATAAGAACTCAGTAAAAACTGCTCAAAATGCACAAATGTTCTTTCGACTCAACATCCTGGCTCAGGGCCTGAGGCAAAGCGTGATTTGGAAAGGAACTTCATTGAACTGGGGACATGTGGATAGACAGATTCTGGCTGGCTTTTAGGGAGGAATGGCGCTTCATTTTTCATAGAAGGACTTGGAGAGAAATTATTTCGGAAAAGAAATGTGGGTGGAGGCACAGGACAGGGCAGAGGAACATGTAGCAGATACTGATGATACAGACTGAGGTCTGGAGGACTGATGGGAAACAACAAGCAGGAGGGCAATGATTAAAAGGGCACACGTCAGCTCAGGATACCCGATTATTTGGCCACAATTAAGTCAATAGAGTATGGCCTTCACTGAGAAACCTCCATCACAAATGTTCAGATGGCTCTTTGTGGCTGAGCTGTGGTAGAGCCCTTGAGCTTAGAATGCTCTGATCAGCTACAGGTGAGATCATTGTATATTAACCCTGACATAGTGATACCGTTGGGGTCCTCTTTGAGTATGAAGGACAATAAGGAACCATATGGAAGCAGAACAGTGGTTCAGCTGATCTCCCCAAGACCATTCTCACCTCTACCTTGGGTCTAGAAGTAGGTTGAAGGGATCCCCAGACACCATCTAATTCCAACTTCCTTATTTTACAGATGAGGAAACTAGTGTCCAGCTAAGTTTAACTAAATGGCCATTGCCAAGTAGGCAACAAGAGTCAGATAAATAACTAAAGCATTGATTAAGGGCTTAAAAAGGTAGGATTTGAACCCAGGACTTCTCTCTTCAGAGCCTGTGCTCTTTCCAATGCACCAACTTCATTCCTCTTACAATTCCTATTTCCATTCTAATCTCAGTTCTATACTCAAGGCTTTTTCTGATGCCCCAAATCATTCTATTTTGGTTTTTATTTGGTGTCGTGGCATTTCCTGAACAAGGGGTGGTTGGGAGGGAACATGGTCAGAACTATAAGTTATGAAAATCTCTTTGGAGACTGAATGGAGGATGGATCAGAGTGGGGACAGGCTGGAGGCGGGTAGACCCAGAGAGACCTATTTCAGTAGTCCTGGAGTGGAGTGATGGAGGCTTGCACCAGGATGATGGCAGGCAGGAAGGGAGTTGACTTGGGGGGAAAGATAGTTCTGTTTTGAACATGTTAAGTTCATCCTGTGTACTGGACATCCAGTCTGACATGCCTGAAAGGCATGATGAGAGATCTGAGGCCAGCAGAGAGGTTTGAACAGGAAAAGGAGATGTGAGAATTCTCACTGTAGAGATGGTCATTAGATTCATGGGAGCTGAGGAGATGACTGAGGAAGTTGTCCAGAGGGAGAAGAGGAGAGGACCCAGGCCAGAACCCTGAGAAACACTTAGGGTTAGAGAATGTACAATGGAAGGGGACAGAGCAGTCTGTGTGGAAGCTGAATTGAAGGGAGGAAGAAGAGGGTGAGAAGGGAGAAAGTGGAGGCCGTTCCAGAACCTTAGAGCCCAGTAGTGTCAGTCAACTAGCCTGAAGCTTCCTCCTAGGCTTTTCCCTCCTCCTGTCTCTATTATTCCATTTCTCCTCCTGGTGGCTCCTAAGGTCTCACTTTACTGGGATTGTTTCCCTGATTGATCAGATGAATGTTCTGGAGTCAAGAAGTGTCTCACAACCCTATCAAGACCCTGGGGAGATGTGTCTACCAAGACTCAAGTAGAAATGGCCTGATCCTGTGGTCCTCTGTGTCCCTCTGCACCAAGCATGAAGCCCTGTTGTTCCTCTGCTCTGGGTCCAGTGTGAATCCCAAGCTCTCAAGCTATTCTCCCAACCCTCACTGGCCCTGGCACTGCGACGTCAGGAGTCACAGCGTACACAGTGGCCCTCCTCATTCATGTCAGCACTTGGACAGCTCAGAGAATGGTACAAGACTGAGGCAGGGCTGGGTTCAAGGGCTGGTGACACTCCATGCCTTTTTTTTTTTAATTTTTATTTTTTTTAATTTTAAACCCTTAACTTCTGTGTATTGACTTAACTTCTGTGTATTGACTCATAGGTGGAAGAGTGGTAAGGGTGGGCCATGGGGGTCAAGTGACTTGCCCAGGGTCACACAGCTGGGAAGTGTCTGAGGCCGGATTTGAACCCAGGACCTCCTGTCTCTAGGCCTGACTCTCCATCCACTGAGCTACCCAGCTGCCCCCTCCCTCTTACTTTTAAGCTAACTTTCAGTCTGTCGTTCTCACAAAAGGCGGCCTTCCTTAACCCGGGGGGTTCCTCAAAGTACCCCACAACACTGTTACAATAGAAACAGCCAGGAATGGTAAGACTGTGCTCTGGTGGCCCCGCGCAGAGGCAGCCTCCGAGCCTGGGAACAAGGCGGGGCTGGAGGGAGCCTGTGACTGCGCATGTCCGCGGAACGGAAGAACTTGGGTTTCGCTCCAGCCTCAGGGAAGGGGACCGGAGCGAGCAGGGACGGACTCCCCAGGGGCCGGCTGGAGCCTGGGCTGGGGGCGGGGAGAGGCCTCGGTGCAAGAAGAGAAGCCCAGAAACCCCGGGAGGCTCCTCACGGCGGAACCGGCTCTCCCGGCGCTCCGTGGGGGCTGGGGGGGTCTCGGGGTCCCTCGCGGCCTGCGGCCACGCTGGGCGCTTCCGGAAGCCGAGTCCCCCCGGGAGGAAGCGAGGCCGGCATGGCCGCGTCTGGTCACGGGGATTCTGCCGCGGCCCCGGAACAGGGGCCAGAAGGCAGGTCCTGGGAAGAGGCCGAGGGGGGCCGTTACCCGCCCCGGGAGGAGACGAGGGACTGCCGGGGGATAATTAGCCTCCAGGGGAGCCCCGCACCCGCAGAGGCCCAAACTGTGAGCCTGGAGTCCGCACTCGGAGGGAGGCGGGGTTGGGGGCTGGGGGAGGGGCAGAGGAAGAAACGCCATCCAGGGAGCAGCTCTCAGATTGGACAGACTGCAGGGAAAGAGGGAGGGAATTCTCTCAACGGGGCGGGGCCTGCAAGCCGGGGCCCCACCTGGGGGTGTGGCCTGCCGGGGGCGGGGCCTGGGGGAGGGGCGGGCTCTGAGTATTTTAAACTAGGCTCTTCCCGGTTCTCTACCTTTGCATTTCCCCATCCCGCACTCCCGCAGCTCCGGGCTCCTGCACAGCTTGTTCTGTCCCTGAGGAGGTGAGACTTCTGTCCCTATGGGCTGGCTCTGGAAAAGGGGCCCTGCGGTCAGGCAGGGGGGCCGCCCCTCCATAAGGATTCTCTTCCCTCTTCTCTCCTACTCTCCTTCACTTCTTCTCTCCTCCCCCATCCCTCTCCCGCTCTCCAAATCCCTGTTCTCACGTGGCTGCAACTACGGCCCCCCCCTTTCCTCCAGGCACCTCCTCACATTTCTGGGGCTTCTCCCTCTGCACAGGAGCCTCTGACGCCCCCATAGGCCCTAGCCCAGGTCCCCTCCCCCTCCTCCAGGCCCTGCCAGGACTGCTGTGGGGGCACAGCCCGGCCCCTCTTTCCCGGGAGCCTCTCTGGCACCCAGAACCCAGAGGGTCACCCTCTAGGTGCTTCCTCAGGGCTTCTGGGGCTGACCTCAGTGCTGGGCACCCTGGACCTCCCCTGGCCCAGGCCTGGGGACATTTCCAATGGGAAGAGGGGTCTGGGAGCTGCCAGGAAGGAGGGTGGAGCCCCCTCACAGGTCCCTTTTCCCTTCCAGCACCGCCTTCTGGGACCCCCCCAGGCCTGGGAGCAGCGAGCATGGAGGAGGGTGGAGATGGCGCCAGGCTGCAGCCCTGCAGGCCCCCCCAGGTAAGCAGCATCGAGCTCTCTCCTGAAATGGAGGCTCAGGCCCCAGGTGTAGACGCTCCTCTCTCCAGGGCTCCAAAGTCACTTTGGTTTCCCTTTTCCAACTCCAACCCTTCCCTGAAGCCCCATCCTGAGGCTCCTGCTGGGCCTCTTCAGCACAACCAGCAGCTCCTTCCAGATCAGCCGCTTTTTCCCCTGGACAACAGGTTCTGGCTCCAGCCCTGCTCCCTTCCTTCCCCCCAGCCTGAGAAGTCGGGTCTCTCTTCCCAACTTTACTGGCCTGCTTCTTCACGGAAGACAGGAAATGCGGTAATCACAGGTCAACACTCAGAAACAGGTGAGGAATTGGACCTTCACCTGGCGACTTGGCATAGGATGTCCTTGTATCTCGCTGGGAAGGAACTATATATAAGCCATCCACTAAGCCTTATGCCCATCCAGAGCCCGCTTCCCCCCATAAACAGTCACACGATCAGTCACACTGCACAGACACACCACTCACCTCTAGGAAGTTGCCACGAAATCTGGGAGAGAACTTCCCCTGTCCCAGTGGTCCTCAGGAGGTCACATCCAACAGACGAGCCCCCAAATGTTAGGGTCCGAGTGTATGACCACCAAAGGAGCACACGGAGACAATGCAATCCAAGTAAAGGGAAGTCTTTATTTCTAGCGTGCAATAGGGGAGCTCAACCAAGGAGCTCCAAGGTGAGGTAGTCAAGATGGAGTTTATATATGTTTCAGGGATTCGATTTAATGCTTATGAGAAAACAGAACTTCACTTTGAAGACAGGGTCTCAGGTCTGGTGCTTACAGGGCTTTGCTTTGAAGATGAGGAAACAGGACTTTTGCCCTGAAGATGGTGGGGTACAGACGTACTTGGGGACCTTGTAATTCCTGGAACTTTGCCAGGAACATTTTGTAGTTACACAACAAGCAGGTATACAGGGTGGGGGTCAGTTGACTAGTTTTAGTTTTAATCATTTACTTTACTTCAAGGGTTAATTAGATCTACCTGGATTAATTAGATAATCATAGTAATTTATCTACTGTGTTATATTCTTTTTTTTTAACCCTTGTACTTTGGTGTATTTTCTCATAGGTGGAAGATTGGTAAGGGTGGGCAATGGGGGTCAAGTGACTTGCCCAGGGTCACACAGCTGGGAAGTGCCTGAGGCCGGGTTTGAACCTAGGACCTCCTGTCTCTAGGCCTGACTCTCACTCCACTGAGCTACCCAGCTGCCCCTATGTTATATTCTTATTTCCTTGTTTCCTCTAAGATAGATAAAGAGCAGGCCATACCTTGATAGCCTAAGCCCTGAGGATCTCAGGCAAACCCATCCACCCACTAAATGCCTGAGTGCAAGAAGTCATGTCCACACTACTGTAAAGAATATAAAAATTCCTGAACTGGGACACTGGGGGAGCAACCCAATAGTTGCTTCACTCATGCAGCTCTGCCATGTCTTGGAGGGCAGTCCCCCAGGATTGTTCCACTCATGCTGTCTTGCTGACCATTAATCCTATCTTACTAATAAATCTTTCTTTTTACTTTTAAGCTAAGTTTGGAATCCTCTCATTCTTGAGAAGTTTCTTTTCCCAACCTAGGGGTTCACCATTTGCACCCCTATAACACTATGATCCTGCCATACTGCTGCTGGGTTTATACCCCAAAGAGATCATAGGGAAAAAGACTTGTACAAAAATGTATATAGCCATGCTCCTTGTGGTGGCAAAAAACTGGAAAATGAGGGGATGCCCTTTAATTGGGGAATGGCTGAACAAATTGTGGTATCTGCTGGTGATGGAATACTATTGTGCTCAAAGGAATAACGAACTGGAAGAATTCCATATGAACTGGAAAGACGTCCAGGAACTGATGCAGAGTGAAAGTAGCAGAACCAGGACAACATTGTACACAGAGATGGGTACACTGTGGTAAAATCGAATGTAATAGACTCTCCAGGACAATTCTGAAGGACCTATGAAAAAGGAACTGCTATCCACATTCAGAGGAAAAACTATGGCAGTAGAAACACAGAAGAAAAACAACTGCTTGAACACATGGGTTGTTGAGGATATGATTTGGGATGTAGACTCTAAACAACCACCTCAGTGTAACTATCAATAATATGGCTACATTGGCTAAATTTTGGGTGTGTGTGTGTGGGTGCCTGTATGTGGGTGAAGCAGTATCTCTACTAGAAGGAAGAGTGAGGATAGTATTTTTGACTTGGAAAAAAATCACAGAACTATTAAATAGTCAGAAAAGCCACTCTTTAATTAAGGAAAGAGGTAACAGGGCTGAGTTGGGCCTCTACACAGAGCTGTTGCCACATGCCTACATGGAGTGCAAGGATTGAACTCTGAATACTCTGGGCCTTGACCCCTGGCAGTGACACTCAGCTAGATGAGGACTCCAAGGAGCCATAGAAGTTGGGAAGCTTAAATATCTTTCTAGGGGAACATGGAGACTAAGGACCAGGGGGATAGTTGATTGACTTTACAATGGTAACAAAGGAAAATGAGGAGTTCCAGATAGGAATAACAGTGAGGGGTTGATGCCTAATAATAGACACAAAAAGGGAAAGGTCAAGCCAAGGGCTGGGCCACTTGGTGTAGGACTTTGGCCTAAGGGAGAAACCTTGGGACAAAAGAGATACTTAACATCTTATGGGATTAGCCATCCCAGCCTAAACTCCTTTAAGGTCTTAGACTAGTGAAGTTGGACTTTCCCTCAGGGAAGAACCATCACTCCCAAGGTCAAACCCAGGCCTTTCACCTTGGAGCTAACTAAATAGGGGTTCATCAAATCTTTCTAGGCTACAAGTTGGGGACTTCTAGATTCCACATCTACAATATAGTTCAGAGGCATGACTGGTTGGCTGAAAGCTGTGAATGGGAAGGTGGGATGGAGTGTGGGAGCCTGAGTGTTCAGTTGAAGTTCTGGGTAACTGCTTTGAATCAATCAAAATGGAGAAAATCCTTCTTCATCAATTCTTCATGAATTGAAATGAAAGTGCTTATTCCCTGCTCCCTGTTCCCAAGAGAAACCACCCTGAAGGGAATCCCAGACTAGCAGTTGCTGAGTTTATGGACCCCAGGGTAAATGCTAAATACCCTTTTGTCTTGGATAATCTTCCCCATTGTATCAAAGACCCTTTCCCAGGAAGACACACCTGGGCAGGAACCATCCTTGAGTATCCATTGTAAGCAGCCCCTACCCTGACACCCTAGCCTCTGGCTAGGATTCCTTTCCCTGGCTTATTTGTAAATCCAATCCTTACCAGTATTATTTCAAACATCTTTCCCAGCCCCTGGATCTTCCCAAATGGTACAGAAGTTCCAGGTTCACCAGAGGTCCCCATTCCTCAGTTCCCCTTTAAAATCAAGGAAAAAGAAGGAACCAGAGTGATGCAGGCGTCCTTTACTCCCTGGACAAAAGTGGAGCTCAGAGCCACGGCCAAGGAATTTCCGAAGGCCAGGGAAAGCCCTATAGAATTTGCCAAGGAGTTTGAGGTAACTCTACTTATCAGCCAGGCCTATCTGACCTTTATCAATTGGTCCAAATATTGGTAGGCCCAGGAGATGCCAATCACTGGTTTAAAACTGCTAATTGGGAAAATCCCTTAGAACACATAAATCAGTTGATGGCCAGGTAAGATGGGCCTGAAGCTCACCTCCAAGAGGCAAAGAAAGTAGGAGAATCTTCGTTAGAAGCAATCCCCAAAGCTTTTCCAAAGTCTGTGAATTGGGGGAAAATTCAAGCTTGCAATCAAAGTAGGAGAGTCAGTATTTGATTTTTACAATAGACTCTAATTACCTTCAGGGCCAACTCTGGGCTATCCGCAGACAGCCCAGATGCTTTCATCACCTTTAATACCCTTCACGTGGAGGGGTTAAACAAAAGCCTGCCAATCTCCTCAAGAGAGAGAAAGGAGACTGGAATCTAACGCCTACCTCCGACCTAGTCTACTTGGCCAGAAAGTTACAAAAAACCTTAACCGAGGAAAAAGAGAGGAGGAGGAAGAGGCTACCAAAAAAAAAAAAAACTCATGAAATCATGAATTTGCAGTTGCAACACTGGAAGCAGAAGGAGGAAGGACCGGCTGCACCCTATTTTGTTAGACATTCTCCTTCCAGGTAGCCAGTCAAAGGAGGAGGAGGTGAGAGGGAATTTAATCAGAACCCCTGGAGCACTATTATCTCTCAAGATGGTTCTGAGGAGCCAAAAGCATGGACCAGACTCAGAATCTGAACCTGAAAGATTCTCTGAAGAAGACGCCAGTGAGAAATCCGAAGGAGCCCAAGAGCTCACCGGAACCCATAAGTATCGCCTTTCTTGATTGCTTTCATTTGGCCTTTCAAATTTCTGTAGCCGTCAAAACTTGGCCATTTTATTTACCCTGAGAATGTACTTAGCTGAGCAAAGACGCTCTTAAGTAGAGAACCTCGAAGAAGAGAGCTGCGCCCCACATTTAGCAGAAGCAGGGAGAGTTTCAGATAGCAGCATTTTGCTTTGTTAAGAGGCTTGAAAGTAAGGTCGGTACATTTGACAGTTCCCAGCAGAGATTCCACAGGGCTAGTTCAGAATTATTATTGTTTGTCTCAAAGGAGCATCAGCAGAATTTAGGGGAAGAAACGCCATCCTGGGCGCAGCTCTCAGATTGGACAGACTGAAGCAAGGGGCGGGGCCAAAAGACCCGGCATCCACCTGGGGGTGTGGCCTGATGGGCGGGGCCTGGGCGAGGGCGGGCTCTGAGTGTTTTAAACTAGGCTTTTCCCGGTTCTCCCCCTTCCCTTCCCTCATCCCTCCTGTGGGCTGGCTCTGGAAAGGGGGGCTGCGGTCAGCCAGGGGGGCCGCCCCGCCCCGACCTGAAATCTTCCCTCTTCTCTACTCCTCGCCTTCACTTCCCTTCCCCTCCCCCAACACTCTCCTGTTCCCCAAATCCCTCTTCTCACGTGGCTGCCCCTACGGGGTCCCCCCTTCCTCCAGGCTCCTCCGCTGCCCCCACACATTTCTGGGGCTTCCCTCTCCCCCCAACAGGAGCCCGTGACGCCCCCACCAGCCCTAGCCCAGGCCCCTCCCCCTCCTCCAGGCCCTGCCAGGACTGCTGTGGGGGCACAGCCCGGCCCCCCTTTCCCGGGAGCCTCTCTGGCACCCAGAACCCAGAGGGTCACCCTCTAGGCGCTTCCTCAGGGCATCTGGGGCTGAGCTGAGTGTGGGGCACCCTGGACCTTCCCTGCCCCAGGCCTGGGAGCAGCGAGCATGGAGGAGGGTGGAGATGGCCCCGGGCTGCTCCCCTGCAGGCCCCCCCAGGTAAGCAGCATCAGGCTCTCTCCTGAAATGGAGGCTCAGGCCAGGCTGGGGAAGCCGGAATGGCGAGGCCCAGAGGAAGGGGATGTCGGGGAAGCAGGAGCAGCAGATCTCGCCTTGCTCTGAGCAGGGACCTTCCTGAGGCCTCCATCGAGGCCGGGTTCTGGGCTGTGCCGGGCCCCAGCTAGGAGGCCGGCTGTGAGGAGACATCGAGGCCTTTCAGGGCAGAAGCAGCCCAAGTGGAGGAGCTGGACAAGGAGGGCTCCTGAGCAGATCTGGAGGACACATTGGCAGAGGAGGACGGGGGATCCCCCATGGCTGCTCCTGCCCAGTCTGGCTCCAGTCATTGTCCTAAAATGGTGCCTGACCACGTGTTCTTCCCCCCCCTCCCCCCCAGGCCTGGGTTCTGTTCTCTTGACAACCCAACAGGGACTCCTTTGGGCCCTGAGAGGCCTTCACAGCCTGGCTGCCTCCTCATGGCAGGCCTCCATCCCCTCCTCCCTGTATTCTTCCTGGCAGCCCCAGGCCTTGGGGGAGGCCTTCCATGACACCCATCTCCCACCTCCGTGTTGGTCCTGGCTGTCTCCCCCGGCCTCCAGGGGCCCCTCCTCCCCTGCACATCATGGCATCCTGGGGGGCTTCCTGGAAGATGCCACTCAGGAGCCCCCTCCAATGGGCGGGTGATTACAGGCTCCCAGCTGCCTCCTCCAGGAAGGCTTCCTTGCCTCTGGTCATTCTTTTTCCTGGTCTGTGCTGACTGGCACACATGTTACCTCCCTGTTAGGACAGAAGCTTTCTCTCTTTTTCTTTTCCTTCTGAGAGACTGTGGAGGAGTCCCTTCCCCTCTCTTTGCCTCAGTTTTCTCATCTCCAAATTGGGAATAATAATAGCCCCAGCCTCAGGCTTGTTGTGAGAGGAATGAGATCCTCCCTGGGAAGTGCTTTTATCCTTTCACATCCCTCCCTTGTGGGCCTCCAGAGCCCTTCCTGACTGGCCCTTCCTGGGTCTCTTTGTTAATCCTGACTTTCTGCTCAGAATTGATTCCAAGTCCTGCTCGCAAGGCAAGACAGGAATCAGGCTAGACAATGGGGGTGACGGACTGCCCAGGGTCACACAGCTAGGAAGTGTCTGAGGGCAGACTGGAATCCAGGACCTCCTGGCTCTGGGCCTGGCTCTAACCCCAGAGCCACCGAGCCTCTCCTTTTCTAGGCTTTTCCCTTGTTCCTCCTCTCCATACAGTCTACCATCCAGCTTGATGTGCCTCCCTCAGGGTGTGCCATCTCTGGTCTCCAAGCCTTTGTACCTCCTGACTGTCCCCAGGCTAGGAATCCCTACTCCCAGCCTTTCTCTATCACCATCCCTGGCTTCCTCTGAGACTTGGAAGAAGTGACACCACCTCCAGGAGGCCTTTTTCATTCCCCAGTCAGACCAGTTTGGTTTTTTCTTGGTGTCCTCATCTGGTTCCTCAGTGCCTGGCATGTGCTCGGCCCCCCACAAGTGCCCATTTCTGGGTTCTGCTGCCTTTGGGAGAAGATGTCTGAAGGAGAACCTGAGCTGTTGCCTGGGAGGCAGCATGGCCTGCTGGGAAGGGCTGTGGATGGGCCTGGAGACAGGGAGGGGCCCAGCTCTGATGCTGTCTGTGTGACCATGAGCAATCCTCCCCCTTCTGAGCCTCAGTTTACTCATCTATAAACAGGGACGAGGAGGACTTGCCTTCCCAAGGGGTGGTGAGAGAAGGCTTGGCCAGACCTTGGCTGTCACCAGTTCTGTGTGTGGCGTCTCCCCATTAGACTGGGAGCTCCTGGAGGCCAGGCTCTATGTCAGCCCTTCTTTGTAGGCCAAGAGCTTCGCCCAGAGCCTGGCACAGGGCAGACTCCCTCAGGGCTGGCTGACTCCTCAGTGACTCTTCTTTGTGTCCTGACTCAGAATCCAGGACAGCCTGAGGCTGGGAGCCAATCCTGGTAGAGTTTGTCTTTGATCAGTGGGAGCCCAGGCTGGGGTCTGAGTCAGTCCTCGTCCTTCCTGCCCGCTTCCCCTCCCCTCCCAGGACCCTCTGGGCTGGGGTCCCAGGCTGAGCCCATTTATATGTTGTTTCAGGCCTCCGTGACATTCGAGGATGTGGCCTTGGACTTCACCTGGGAGGAGTGGAGGCTCCTGGACCCTTCCCAGAAGGAGCTGTACTGGGAGGTGATGCTGGAGAACTACAGGAACCTGGTGTGCCTGGGTGAGGAGGGCTGCTCTGGGGCCTGGGGATCTGCCCATGGAAGGGGATCTGCCTCCTTCTCCTGGGCCCTGTCCAGGGTGCAGCAGGGATTCTCTGGCCTGGAACAGCCTGAGCAGTTCTTATCCTAACCAGGCCAAAAGCCAGGCTGCCCCTGCTGTGAAAGGCTCTTGTTTTGTTTGTCCAGGAACCAAGTGCTCCACTGTGTGGTCCCAGCCCAGCTCTGCTCCCTCAGGCCACAGGGGCCTTCTAAAGGCTCAGGGGAAGTACCTGAAGTCAGGGAAGCTCCAGATACCTCAGTATTGAATGGATCAAATAAACCCCTCGTCCTTCTGAACCCCTCTCCATTCCTTGTTCCATTCTCATGTCTTCCCAGGAAAACAAACCAGATCAGCCTTGAGAGGTTTTCTCTAAGCTCCTCCATGGCTCCCAGACTCCTTTACTAGCTTGTTCCTAAGGGTCTGAGAGGTTTGGTTTCTGAGATCATCCTCCTTCTTCATCACTCTGCCCTTTCCCATGACCAGGCCTTGCTGATTCAAATGAAGATCTGTTGATCTCTGAGCTGGAGTCAGGAGAACAACATTTGATTCCAACTGGTGGTGTCCTAAGAAGCTGCTGGTCAGGTGAGTGAAAGAGTAGATGAATGCCAGATCCTGGTGAGGACACGACACCCCATCCACAGCTCTGCTGATCATGCATCTCTCAGCCCACAGAAAATGGGCTCCTGGGTGATCCCTCAGTGACCTTTTGGGTCAGGAACTCCTCTCCCAGCCATAGAACCCTCAGAGAATTCCTTCCTGCCTCCTCCACTTTGTTTGGGTGATTTTGCCTCAAAAGGTATAAATAGAAATGATCAGGTTCTGCTTGTGCCTTCATAGTATGGGAATGCAATTCCACTGTGGGCAGAGCTTTGGGTTGTTTTAGTCTTTTTTGGAAAGCAAAGTGGAGTTCTTCAGTGTCAGAGCTACACATAAATTCTTTTTCTTAGACCCCATGATTATATTCCCATGACTCCTTTCAGAGGTCTAATTGAGTTGAACATTTTGCTAGGTGTGTGTGTATATATAATGGATATGAATAATATATATACACGTAAACATGCATAAACAAATGTATTCCAGGTTATATTGTTCATATTGCTGATGGGGAGCCAGCAATCATCCCCATGTTCATTGATTCTGAGGCCCCTGCATCAGTTTTCATACCTTCAGCTAATTTAATATTTGCCCATGTCAAAGGATAAGCTGTGTTGAATGCAAAGAAATTTTAGAAGACACTTAAACTAATTTTTCATTTACATGAAAACAACAAGTACATTGTTTGTAACAGCCAGATTATTGAGATAAATCTCTCCTAGACAAAAGCTAATTCATTGAACTAAAAATAATATTAAGTAAGCAATACAAGGCACATGGAACGCTAAAGAGACTCTTATTTATGAAAAATAAAAAATTTATTTAAGAGAAAAAGGATTTCTAATTCTAAGGGATTCTAACTCCATCCAAATAAACTCCCAGGTTCCTCAAGGAACCTCTTCTCCTGTTGTTCTCAGGCTACACTAATCCTCCCTGATCTAACTAATCAAATTTATACTATTCTAAATAAACTCAACCACTGTAACTCTTAACTTTGCCTTTAAGTTATAATGATCACCAAGGCTGGCTGGTTGAGTCCCCACAAGAACCAAGTTAGGACTCTGAGCCTTAAGAGACTCAGAGTCCAAACCAAAGACCAGGTTTTGTTTAGTCTTTTCACAGTTTAACCCATCTATAGACCGTAACAGATAAATGAATAGTGTTTCCTAAGTTGGAAAGAAAATCCTCCCCTCCTTCAAGTCTTTCCCTCAGACAGAGATAGAGAGAGGCCAAAATGTTACCTTCTCCAGCCCTGAGAGAAAAAGCGGCTGGGTGTGGCTCTTGTTGACTGCCAGAAGCCCTCCTGGAATGCCACACCCAGAGCGTGTAACTGTCATAGAATGACGATTATGTGCCACCAGTTGAAATTAACGCTCTCTCTCAGCTCTATTTGAAACTCCAATTCTTCCTCAAGCCAGTTTCTCTACTTCTTATTTTTAAACTAATAAAACAATGCTTATTTTCTAATATCCTCCTTATAGTTTCCCCCCCTTCGAGCATATGAAGAGATAAAAAGATCTCTCCCGTATGTTCGCTATTCTATGTAATTTTAAAGCATAGGAACTGCAGGAGGAAAATAAAACTTCCCCCCCTGCAGACAGTTTAAGAAAACCTTAAAGATTTTCTTTTAAAAGATAATGTGAACATATAAAGTATTTCTGTGAGATAAGATCTTATTAATTTAATGTGTACAATTATTATTTTACCAAGGTGATTTATCTATATTAATTCATTTCTATAAATATTCATCACCTGGTTATGTTATAGAGTTTGTAAGAAATGAGTCTTATATGTGTATGTTATTTCGTAGTGAATACTTACTAAATCTTTAAAGTCACCTCCTCTTCTACTGTCTTCTGTCTCCTTGTTGTTTCACTTTAGTGAAAGTGTGCAGTGTTAGAATGGTGCAAAAATCTTACAATTCATGTCCATAATTAGTCTGTGTTCCTCTTCTCTGTGATGATTTTTTCTGCAATGTCTTTGTTACAGTTCAATCTTCCTTTCAGCTGTCATCTTCTCTTGTTTCTTTATGTTGTTTTCTCCTTTGTCTCAATCTTGCTCTTCATCTCTAAGTCAGTCTTCTTCTTGAATCATTTCTTCTTCTGATATCTTTTTGACTGCAGCTATGTTCTCTGATGAAATCTCTTCTGCTACTTGTGTTCCTATTTTTAGGCTTAAATGGGGTTCTGTGCAATTTTCTGGAGAAAGGACAGGTATTATAGGAGCTAACATACTGGGATCAGGAAAACTCAACATTTGTTCCGGTTGCTCATTCTCTAATTCTTCACTGATTTCTCCTGTACTGATTTCCCATGTTTTTAAAATATCTTTGATATTTTCATTAGTTATTATTTCATTGCTCATAGTTCCTAGTCCATTATCTTCATATACTATATCTTTAACTGCACAGGTGTTGGCACACATTCATAATGAAGTTGCACCTTTTTGTATCTAATGTTTTTGGGGATTCCTACCAGCTACTTGGGAATATTTTGGATGAGCATCTGCCTTTTTTTTTTTTTTTAAAAGAAACCCTTACCTTCTGTCTTGGAATCAATACTGTGTTTTGGTTCCAAAGCAGAAGAGTGGTAAGGTTAGGCAATGAGGGTCAAGTGACTTCCCCAGAGTCACACAGCTGGTGTGTGTCTGAGGCCAGGTTTGAACCCAGGACCTCCCATCTCTAGGCCTGACTCTCAATACACTGAGGTACTCAGCTGCCCCCAAGCACCTGCTTTGATATATTCTTGCATGGTATTCGTGTCTGGGGCTTGTGAATTATGATAGCATCCAGTATCAAAATAATTTGGGTAATTTAGTCTCCCATACTGGAATGCATTATTAAATCCATTATTAAATCTGTTGTTAAATCCATAATTTCTATATCCATTTTGCCTGAATCCATTAAAATGATTAAATCTGTTACCTCAGGTTTTCCCTGAAATTTTGTCCAAAGAATTTCCCCCTAAATCTGCAATATCACTTGAGATGACCAGGTTTGTCACAAAGGAAACATCTTGGAGTTTCTCTGTATTGTCTAGGGTTGTAGTTATATCTGAGTTGTCCATAAGTTCTTAGTGAAGCTACTGATTTTTCCTGCACTTCATTGGATCTTAGTTTTTGTTTAAGCTCTCTAATTTCTTTGGTTAAGTTATCAATTATATCATTTTTGTCTTCTGATTGCCTGTATTTTTAATCTTTGAAAACATAGTTTGCTATTCTCCAGATTTCAAGACCCATATCAAACCAATGGACAGTTACTCAGAAAATAATTTTGGATCACAGGGCATGCATTTTTCACAAACTGTCTGCAAATGTGATTTACATTTTTGTCTGTTAAGATATCCACCCCAATCCATTTTTCTGCATAGTCAATAATTCTATTGAGGAAAGTGGAGGGAATCTCTCCCACTTCCTGCTTTAGGAGCTCAAATTTAGACCAAATTCCTAGATAGCTGGAATTTTGTTTCATAGTTTTAATTATTGCCTCCCTGGCTATAGTTAAAATTCTATACCCCACAACAGAGTTAACTTCCCAACCAAGGTCCTCAGTTGACCAATCAGCAATTAGAGGGTCATCGATACTGTCATGTGTAATCTATTGTTTTTCTCTTTTTGTCAATAATTCATCCATGAGGATGTCAAAGTCCAAATAAGAATGGTTGTAAAGCTTAATTAAGCACTTGAACTGCCTTACAAATCCCATTGGATCTTCTTCATATTTTGGAATATTTTTCTTAAAACTGTAAATATTAGCTTCTGAAAACTTTTCGTGGCATATGCAATTCTGTATACCATGCTCTGGGTTCACTATGGGTACCTCTCTTAGGGGGAACATATCAGCTGGTTTGCTTTCTAATGCTTCAGTTTCCATTTCTAATTTAGTCGGTTTATCTGATTTAGTTACACCCTCTAATTTAGTTGCTTCATATTGTTTAGTTTCTACGATTGTCCCTTTAGCCTTGAGTAATTCCTCATATTGAGTTTGCATTCTATCTAGTTTAGTCTCTAGATAGTTCACTTTTAACATTAGATCATTTTTTGCATTCGCTTGTTTGATGCTTGCTTTTAAATGTTTAAACACGACTGCCAAAAATTTGATCATCATGTAAAAGCACATGAAATACAGTAGTAGCACAGGGACATAAGAGATTAGTTGTAACAGTATCAATGAGAGTAGTGGCATTAGGAAATCATAGCCCAGTAAATTCTGTATATATTCTGGTATAATTGTAAAAACTAGAGAAGTCATAGGTAACAGAAAAAATTCCATCGTATTTTATGTAGCCAATTCACCAGGTTTTCCGAGACTGCAGAGGCTTTGTATCAAGTTGACTGGGAGATGAGTTTTTAGCAACCTAAGAGTTCAGCTCTGTAGTTATAGTTCACAGTGAAACTGTCAGCTCCAGCAGCTTCAACAGACCCCCCTGCCGAGATAAGAGTTCCAACTGCCCAAGTTGACAGTTGAACCCTTAAAATCAGAATTTTTAGATTCGTCATCCTTTGTGGCTCTCCAAACTGTAAAAGTAAAATTAGGCAAGCAATGCAAGGCACAAGGAAAGCTAAAGAGACTGTTGTTCATGAAAAGTAAACAATTCATTTAAATATATATAAGAGAAAAAGGATTTCTGACTCTAAGGGATTCTAACTCCACCCAAGTAAACTCCCAGGTCCTTCAAGGAACAGCTTCTCCCATGGTTCATAGGCTACGCTAATCCTCCCTGGTCTAACTAAATTTATACTATTCTAAATAAACCCAACCATTGTAACTCTTAACTTTGCCTTTAAGTTATAAAGATCACCAAAGCTGATTGGTTGAGTCTCCACAAGAATGAGGTTAGTACTCTGAGCCTTAAGAGTCTCAGCGTCCAAACCAAAGACCAGGCTTTGTTTGGTCTTTTTACAGTTTAACCCATCTATAGACAGTAACAGATAAATGAATAGTGTTTCCCAAGTTGGAAAAGAAAACATTCCCCTCCTTCAGGTCTTTCACTCAGACTGAGATAGAAGCCAAGATGTTACCTTCTCCAGCCCAGAGAGAGAAAGAAAATTGGATGTGGCTCTTGTCTACTGTCAGAAGCCCTCCTGGAATGCCACACCCAGAGTGTGTAACTGTCATAGAGTAACAGTTATAACTGCCAGCAGATAAAATTAATACTCTCAGCTCTATTTGAAACTCCAGTTCCTCCTCCAGGAGCTTCTCTGCTTCTTATCTCTAAACTAATGAAACAAGACTTATTTTCTAATATCCTCCATATATAAGTAAAAGATGTGTTTACACTCCTTCTTTCTTTCAGGTTGGGACTCAAAGCCTCAGTCCAAGGAGTCAGCTCCCAAGATGAGTATTTTGGTGAAAGTCTTATCCCAAGAAAAGTTCTTGGAGGATGATCCAGGTGTCTGTAAGATGGAGAAAGCCTGGGGGTGTGATGGCAGGTTGAAGAAAAAACAGAGCATTCAGGGGAAACCTTCTAGAGGAATAAAAATAATCCAAGCAGAACCTCCCAATGAGGGCAGAGACTCTGAATATAGTAAATACAGTCAGACCTCTAGCCCAGAGCCAGATCTTTTTCCACAACAGGGAGTATCTGTAGTTATGAAATGCCAGAAAGGAGATAGCCGGAGAGGATGTTCCACCATGTATTCAGACCGAGGACAATGTAATCCAATCTATTCCAGGAAGAAATGTTTTAAGGTTAACAAATGTCAGAATGTGTTGAGTCATGATTTTGGCTGCATAAATAAACATGGAATTCATTTTGAAGAGGAAGTTCCTGAAAGGGGGAAATCTTTCCTTCGAAATAATGAACTTAGTCTGCACCAGACAACTGATAGGGGAAAAAAGTGTAATGAATTGACTAAACATAGGAAGATAGATCGTGCTAAATATTACTGTCATTTTCAGAGTACAGAGAGACAGTACAAATGTAATGAATGTGGAAAGGCCTTCCGGCAAAAGTGGACTCTTAAAACACATTATGGAATTCATACTGGAGAGAAACCTTTTAGCTGCAGTCATTGTGGTAGGGCTTTCCGCCAAAAGACAGATCTTATCCGACATATTATGATTCATACTGGAGAGAAACCTTTTAAATGCAGTGATTGTGGGAAAGCCTTTTCTAGGAGCACAAGCCTAACTTTACATCAGAGATCTCATACTGGAGAGAAACCATATGAATGCAATGAATGCGGGAAGACGTTCCGGTCAAGCTCTCACCTTTCAGGACACAGGAAGAGAACTCATGAAGGAATAAGACTTCATGAATGCAATGTATGTGGGAAAGCATTCTCTCAGAAGCATCATCTTACTAATCACAGTAGAATTCATACTAGAGAGAGATCCTATGAATGCAGTGAGTGTGGAAAGACCTTTTACAACAAATCAGATCTTACCAAGCATAATATGACTCATACCGGAAAACAACCTTTTCAGTGCAATGTCTGTGGGAAAAGTTTTCCCTGGAGAAATTCACTGACCCAACATTCAAGAATTCATACTGGAGAGAAACCTTTTGAATGTATATGTTGTGGTAAAGCCTTTCCCAGAAGATCAGCATTGTCTCGCCATCAGAGGATTCATACTGAATCCTATGATTGCAATGAAAGTGGAAAGGCTTTCATCCAAAATAAGTCTTTCATTGTGTGAAAAAAAGATTCATGGCAAAAAAAAATCATAGTAATGTAATTAATGTGAAAAGGCATCCATCCCTCTGGATCAGTTACTTCTTCAACATGAAAGAATTCTTTATGGAGAGAACCTCATTAACATAATCATTAAAGCAATACTTTGTTTTGAAGGGACTCCTTGATAAATTTCATTCATGTTGGAAAGAAATCAGAAATATGGTGCCCATGGAAACCCCTTCTGTTAATGATGGTGAACCATTTCCTTTTTAGAGGACTCATTGACTAGAGATGCAAAAGAGGCTCACAAGTAGCTGGGATGCTGACTGATTTTCATTGATAACATTGTAACTGTTACCAGGGAGCTCTTTATTGGGGAGAGGAGAGTCAGTGGCCATAGTGGTGTTACCTAAGAATTTAAGGATCCTCAGTAAAATAAAACCTAATCCTTAATGGTGATCAATGAACTTCCTAAATATCATACTTCCAGCAAGATATACTGATAGAGGAAAGACAGTAGAACAATTAGGTATATGCAATTAAAACAGTTTAGTGCTGCTTGAGTAGTTCTGAAGAGTTTACTATCTATTTCCTCTAAGTCTGCCAGTTTCTACTTTAGAAATTTGGATGCTATACCATTTGGTGCGTACATGTTGAGTACTGTTATTTCCTCATTGTCTTTTTTTTGGTTTGTTTTTTTTTAATTTAAACATTTATTAATAATCATTTTTAACATGGTTACATGATTCATGCTCCTACTTTCCCCTTCACCCCCCGCACTCCCCCCACCCATCGCTGACGCACATTTCCACTGGTTTTGTCATGTGTCCTTGATCAAGACCTATTTCCAAATTGTTGGTGGTTGCATTGGTGTGGTAGTTTTGAGTCCACATCCCCAATCATGTCCACCCCGACCCATGCGTTCAAGCAGTTGCTTTTCTTATATGTTTCCTCTCCTGCAGTCCTTCCTCTGAATGTGGGCAGCGTCTTTACCATAAATCCCTCAGAGCTGTCCTGGGTCATTGCATTGTTGCTGGTACAGAAGCCCATTACATTCGATTTTACCACAGTATATCAGTCTCTGTGTACAATGTTCTTCTGGCTCTGCTCCTTTCGCTCTGCATCAGTTCCTGGAGGTCTCTCCAGTTCGCCTGGAACTCCTCCAGTTTATTACTCCTTTTAGCACAATAGTATTCCATCACCCGCATATACCACAGTTTGTTCAGCCATTCCCCTTTGGGGAATGGCTTGATTTTTTATACAATTGCTTTAACTCCTTGTATATTTGAGTTGATGGTTTTAGGTATATACTGTTTATTATTTCTAGGAAAGGTCCTTCTATTCCTATACTTTTCAGTGTTTTCAATAGGAATGGATGCTGTATTTTGTCAAAGGCTTTTTCAGCATCTATTGAGATGATCATGTGATTTTTGTTTGTTAGACTCTTGATATGGTCAATTATTTGGATGGTTTTCCTAATGTTGAACCAACCTTGCATTCCTGGTATAAATCCCACCTGATCATGGTGGATGATCTTCTTAATTACTTGCTGGAGTCTCTTTGCTAGTATTCTATTTAAGATTTTTGCATCTATGTTCATTTTGCATTTGTTTGCAATGGTTCTATGCCCTATAATATGGTCAATCTTTGTGAATGTGCCATGTGCAGCTGAAAAGAAGGTGTATTCCTTTTTGTCCCTATTTATTTTTCTCCACATATCAATTAGATCTAATTTTTCTAGGACTTCATTCACCTCTCTTACCTGTTTCTTATTAATTTTTTGGTTTGATTTCTCTAGATCTGAAAGAGGAATATTTAGATCTCCCACTAGGATGGTTTTACTATCTATTTCCTTCTTGAGCTCTGCCAGTTTCTCCTTTATGAATTTGGATGCTATGCCACTTGGTGCATATATATTGAGCAGTGTTATTTCCTCATTGTTTATACTGCCTTTAATCAGGATGTAATGACGTTCCCTGTCTTTTTTAATCATATCTATTTTTACTTTGGCTTTGTCAGAGATCATAATAGCCACTCCTGCCTTCTTTTTCTCATTTGATGCCCAAAAGATTTTGCTCAAGCCCTGAACCTTAAACTTGTGAATGTCCACCCGTCTTATATGTGTTTCCTGTAGACAACATATGGTAGGATTTTGGTTTCTAATCCACTCTGCTATTTGCTTCCGTTTTATGAGAGAGTTCATCCCATTCACATTCAGAGTTATAATCATGAGTTGTGCATTTGCTGACATTTTCGTTTCCTCCCCTATTCCTACCCCTTCTCCTTAAACTATTTCCTTTAAAACCAGTGGTTTGGGTTCCGGGTTAAGATGGCGGCAGAGTAAGAAGCAGCTCTTAACCTCTCCTGACCGAAACATACAAAACTCCTCAAGGGGACATAAAAACAAGTCCAGACGAACGGAGGAACCCCACAACAGGGCACAGCATGGAAGGTACGTGGAATCGAGACATTTCCAAGCTATAAAGGGCTCTCACTCAATCGCGGGCTGAGCAACCGCCCCACCCCCACCCCCAACACACTCATCTATAGCTCCGAACCCAGCTAAAAAGAAATAGGGCAAGTTTGGGGCACCCATCGAGTCATCGGCAGCTCCGGGACCTGTTCCTGAGAGCAGCAAGACTTAGGACCCCATTAAGTCAAAAAAAGCACGCGAAATCTGAGCGCGCGCGCCGGAGCAGGACACTGGGCTCAGAGAGCCGGCTGAGTAGAGGCGTGGGTGGAGGCAGAAACAGCCAGGAACTAAAGCCTAAGTGGGGAACCAGTGCAGACGGGTATACGACTGTGGAAGCAGCGCCCTGAGACTTGTAAAGAAACCTCCAGCAGAGGATCAAGCAAGAGGGCCCACCAGGGGGCTTGACCTTGGAAAAAACCAGAACTCAGACCTCAGGAGCCAATAGATTGCGAACAGACACTGAGCCCGAGGATAAAGCTGAGAAGCTGCTGGGCTAATGATGGCTACTCAGCATCAGGAGGTTCAGAAGAGAAAGAATAATAACAAAAAGAAGAAGTCTTTAACACTCGATAGCTTTTACACAGAGAAAATCCAGACAACGGAGCAAACAGAGGAGGAGAACAAACAAGCATCCGGACCCTCCTCAAATAAGGAAAACTCCTCACAAGCTATGGAAGAGTTCAAAACTGAGATTTTGAGGAAAATGGAAGAGATCTGGCAAGAAAATAACAGTTTAAAAGGTAGAATCTTGCAATTGGAAAGTGAGGCTCAGAAATCAAATGAACTGATAAGCAAATTGAACACCAGAAATGACAAGATTGAAAAGGAAAACCAGTCCCTAAAGGCTAGAATTGTGCAATTAGAAGCTAATGATCTCTCAAGACAACAAGAACAAATAAAACAAAGTCAAAAGACTGAAAAAATAGAAGGAAATATGAAATAGCTCAATGAGAGAGTGACAGACCAAGAAAACCAGTCTAGAAGAGACAATTTGAGAATAATTGGTCTTCCAGAAAAACCAGAAATTAATAGAAACCTGGACTCCATACTAAAAGAAATTATTCAGCAAAATTGCCCTGAAGTCCTACAACAAGAGGGCA
>NC_058130.1:794206379-794239951 GCF_016433145.1 Gracilinanus agilis | reverse complement strand
GGGGGGAGCCTGTGACTGGAAATGTCCATGGAACTGAAGGACTTGGGCTTCTCTCCAGCCTGAGGGAAGGTGACCAGAGAAAGCAGTGACTGGTTCCCCAGGGGCCAGGCAAAGGGGCTGGAGCCTGGACTGGGGGCTGGGAGAGGCCTCAGTCCAAAGAAAAGTCCAGAAACCACAAGATGCTCCTTCAGATGGAACCAGCTCCCTCCCTTCTGAGAGCTCAGAGGGTGCTTAGTGGCCCCGGGTTCCTTCAGGGCCTGGGGCCAAGCTGGGAGCTTCTGGAAGAGGAGTTCCCCTGTGAGGAAGCAAAGCTGGCATGGCCCTGTTGATGTGGAATCTAAAGACCCCAAACTTGTGGCTTAGTGAGATCTGATGAACCCCAAGTTTTAGAAATAGCTTGTAGGCTGGAGACCCCCAAAGCTTGTGCTTCCCTGTTCCTGTGAGAATCCACCCTGAAGGGAATCTCAGGCTGGCAGTTGCTGACTGAATAATGGACCCCAGGGTAAATGCTAAATACCCCTTTGTCTTGGGTGGTCTTCCCCATTGTATCAGAGACCCTTCCCAGGAAGACACACCTGGGCAGGGACCATCCTTTAGTATCCATTGTGTAAGCAGCCCCTTCTCTCACACCCCAGCCTCTGGCTAGGATTCCTTTCCCAAGCTTGATTGTAAATCTCATCCTTACCAGTATAATGTCAATCATCTCTCCCAGCCCCTGGATCTTCCCAAAGGGTATAGAAGTTCCCCAATTTCCTTTGTTCTGGGGAGTGGTCATCTAGCACAGCGTCACTCCCAGGGGGATCAGGGAGCAGAGCAAAGCTGTGTTCAATCCTGGACTCTGCACAAGGCGAAGCTCTGCATAAGAGGCCTCCTCAGCCCTGCTCCCCCTTTCCCTTCAGTGGCTTTATGACTATTTCATAGTTCTTTGATTTTTCTAAGTTAACAAAATGGAGGTTCCCCAGCGATATCTGAAGTCCCAGCAGCCTGAGACACCTACTAATGAGGACCCCAAGACAGGAGGTACCCACTTAGCTCATTTAGGGTTGAGTCAGGAGTCCAGTTAGCAGAGGGGCCAGGCAAGTGGCTCTCAGAGCAAAGAACTCTGTTGTGTGTATTTGGGGGTGACCCACTCTTTAATTAAGGGGGTTTAGGCGATGGTCCGTAGATCTATGTAGGATCGCAGAACCAGAACCGCCCGGGGGTGTCTGGATATGAGGCACAGTAAATCTGTGGCCCCAGGAGGTGGGAGCAACCAGCAGCCGGAAGAACCACCTAGTGATACTGCGGAGAGTTAAATGTAAATACGTGGCAAATGGTCCCAAGGGGAATGGACCAAAATGGAGTCTAGTTCAACCTACTACAAGCTCCGAGTGTGACTAGGTAGTAGAGTGTGTGTGTGTTGTTGCATGTGAAAGTGGGTGAAGCATGTCTGGAGTGAAGAGCAAGGAGAGGAGTTCAGAGGCATGAATGGCTGGCTGAAAGCTTTGAATGGGAAGCTGAGCTGGAGTGGGGAAGCCTGAGTGAGTTCATTTAAGTTGATTAAATGGAGAAAGTTGCTTCATGAACTGAAATGCCACGGTTTAAGGGTTTAAAGTTTAAATGGTTGTAAATTTTTGCAAAAGCTTCTCACAGAAGCTTAAAGAACTGAAGTTCTGGAGTTCTCATTTCTTCAAGGATTTGCTTCTATTGAATTTGTGATGTGTTTTAAAAGGATTCACGAATAACCTTAAAGCTTGTGATTTAAATGTCTAAAAGTTGTGTTATAATAATAAATTCCTCCCAAAAGCTGAAGAGATGGGACAGGAGCTGGCGATCTGGATGTGAGGAGAGCCAGCAAAATGCAAAAGCAGGTCCAGAGATTCCTAACTTCAAGATTCGAATCTTTTCTTCCCAGTTTTGGTATAATGTGTGAAATATTGTATACCGAGTGCGCTTAATGTTGTAATAATGTTGGTAATGAGGTGCATTTATTCTAGATCTTAACTTTGTTATTTGAGTGCTGTAAGTTCATATTTTTTTCAAGCTGTTATTTGTTTCCAGAGAGCGAGGTTTTTCTCATTAGCGTGTGTTCAGAAGTAAAGGCGGTTCATTTTTGGTCATTGTGTCGTCGTAAAATGACAAGACTTGGTTGGGGAAAGGCTTGGCTTTGAATGGGAAGGAAACTGAAGGATTTTAAACTGACCAACAATTTTCCTCTGAAGGAGCCGCTTTAGCCTTAGGCCAAAAGGCTTTTGAGGCCAAGCTGAGAGAAAGGTCATTTGGAGCCAAGGACAGAGTAAGAAGATAGAAGGGAATTGGAGAGGTACTCTGATTTAAAGGGAATTCTTAGCCTTTCCTTAGTAGTCCAAAGTTTTGGGTCGAGAGTTTTATGGGTTTTAAAAGGGATCATAAACTATAGCCTGATTTTTGGAGTTTTTTAGGTAGATAAGTCTTTGTTTTAAAAAGACCAGGGAATGCTGGTGTTAGGGTTCAAATGGGTGGCCACCAGAGGAACACACGAGACAATGCAATCAAGCAGGAGAAAGCTTTATTGCCAGTGCGCGCTGGGGGAACTCAGCAAGAGAATTCCAAGTGATGCATTTAAAGGGGGAATATATATATATGTTTCAAGGGCTGGGGTTTGGCGCCTATATCTTAGGGTTTACTTAACAGTTAGGCAGTGGGAGTAAGGATATGTCCAGGTGCCACAGGATATAACTCTAAATCTTCAAAGCTGTCTTATCTAGGGAGGAAGGGTGACCCGCTGGGCAGAGCATGCCGTTGTAAAACTCCCCTACTCAACAGGATATGCTAATTTATGGATGTTGTAAAACCCCCATGCTCAACAGGATGCTGTTAGGCTGTTAGTTATGAGTTTCAGCTTTTTGGCTATAAGCTTTTTTGGCTATAACATTCCCCCCTTTTCGTTTTGCTCACTGAGGAATCCTCCTCAGGGCCAAAGAATAAGTCCAACATTCCCTACTTTTCCTTTTGATCCTAAGGAATCATCCTCAGGTGGTCCCTTAAAGATTAGTGCCAAAACACATTGTATTAAGGGTGGGGGTTATCTGGTAATACTGACGCAGGACCATAAGCTGAGTGGTGTTAATTCATTCCTTTACAAAAGCTGCTGGTTAAGAATAAGGGGAAGGGTACATAGTGGAAGAAAAAGGGATTTTCTGGGCTCTATTTTGCCTGGAAAAACTTTTTCACTATGGGGGTACAATGTTCTATGCTGTCTCTGGGGTACAATGTCCCATGCTGTCTCCCCTCCCCTCCTCCAAATGTCTAAGGGAAGAGGGCCAATGGTTTCCATCTTCTTTAGCTTCTTCAAGCTGAGAAGGGGCGTAGAATCTCTGAGAGGGGGGAACAGGAGGAGGAGCTGCGGGCACAGGGTCTTCAGGGGTGTCTCTGCATCGAATGCCAGGGTCCTGAAGGCTTGGAGACCAGAGACCGTTTCCCCAGACTGACAGACAGGTCATGAGGGGGAGCATTCTAGAACCTAGGACTGGGGCAAAAACTAGAACATTAGATACAAAGAAAATTAGCACAATAGAAACTGATATTAAATATTAACATTTGGGTATGTTAGCCAACAGATTTTATCCCCAGAAACCTTCCTCTGACAGGAATTGAACCATTTAGGAATTTTTGATCCCTAAGTTGTTTGCAGAGCTGGCATGTGATGTTTCTGCTAAAAAATATCCTTTGTAAAGCCCACATTAATATGGCATCTATAACTACTTGAATAATAATACTTTACAGATAAGTTTCTTTATCCCAGATTCTGGAGGAAATCAAGGAAGTTTTGGGTTATATTTCCAAGCTCAAAATCCCTCTTCAGTTGTGGTAAATTAAGGCTGCAAGCTATAAGTCATCTATCACTATACTTCACTCACTTCTCAAAATGTGTTCCCTAACAATTTGATAATTTTCAATTATTAACCTAATAGGTTGTTCGGGGAGATGGAAACATTAATTCACAACTTGCATTAAGTGCTGATTATGGGAACTTGCTCCAAAAAGGGAAGGCAGATGGGAAAAACATTTCCTCACGTCCCAAGGGACGCATAGTGAGGGGCTCCATGTACAGGCAAAAGCTGTCCCTGGCTCATGCCATCCTTGTGTCACTCAAAGATTAGTAGCCTAGATGGTCAGAAGAGGTCCAGTCCAGGTTGAGTCCTAGAATTGCCTCTCCTAACCATCACAGAACATTCTCTGTCTTTAGTACTATATCACCACTGGATCTTCTGAAGCCTTCTCCTTCCTTAAAAGACAAGTCTTTCCCATTACAGCTCAGAGAAATTCTGCTAAGCAGCAGTCTGGAAACAATTTCCATACCCTCAAACAAGCCTTATACATCCCTTCAGGCTAATCACTCAGTTTTTTGCATATTTTGGCAATACATCACACTTTAGTCACAAAACCTGAATTAAGGAATAGGAGTGCTGGATTGAGTAGCTCCACAGTAAATATAAATCAGAGCTGTTATCTTCTCCTGTACCTGGGCCATCTGAAAAACTAATACGTGCCACACAGGAATCCCTTCAGTGTAACTTTCAAGAGAATTCCAGAACTATTCGTGATTTTCCCAATACACTAATTTTAGAAATTATCCCTAGGTCAAGGATCCAATTATAAGAGTAGAACATCTATCTATTCTTTTTCACCTCCCTATCTGTTCTCTTCCATCTCTCCTTCTCTCTCCTTTTCCCTTCAAAAACCCTCTGCTTAAAAGGTAGAACACAACCTCCATTTACCCATCTCAAATCTGCATACTCAAGGAGTTAGATCAAGTCTTTCTTTCTTTTTTTTCTTCTATTCAAACACAACATAACTCTTCACTTTTTCTAACTCTCTGTTATCATCACAAAAAATAAACATACCATTTGGTATCCCTTCAAATGATAATCAATAACTCCCAAGAATTGAGGCACTGTGTCTTTAGCATAGTGCTCATCAATTATGACTTGCAGTTCATAGTATAAATTGGTAACTGAGGTAACCACTGAGTATCGAACAAAACCCATGGTACAGTCAGGTTTACAATGAGCTTTTGCTTACATTCGAACAACACTTAAAGCACATGTTTTAGCAACAATTTACATAAAAGTCACATTTAAAGGAACATCATAAAGCATGTAGTATTACAGGGTCTATTTCCAATTAAAACCTTTCAAGCACTACAACCTTAAAGCAAGCCTTTTGACAAGCAGGCTGCTTATCATACACTGAGATGAAAACCATTCATGATCATTTTAAACCCCCAAAAAACATTTTTGATCAATGTAAACACTCAAACCTATTATATTTTTAACCTCTTATGATGGAAAGATAAATAAGGAGGAAAACAGTCTTCTTGAGATTAACATGGGCATTGCGCAGAGATGGCAGGGACTCTGCATCCCTTAACTCAGGCAGGCTGTGTACAGGGGAACTCCCTTCCCCCTGTAACAAAAGAGATACACCTCTGGCCACATCTTGATAACCTAAACCCCAAGGATCCCAGACAGACCCCCCCCCCACTCACCAAACACCCAAGTGCAAGGAGTCATGTCCACACTTTTGAAAAGGGGGCATGGAGGCAACCCCTGATAGTTGCTTCACTTGTGCTGCCATGTGGTGCTGTGGAGGACAACCCCACCCAGGGCTGCTCCACCCATGCTATCCCACTGGCCACAGATCCCATCTTAGCAATAAATATTTCACACTTCTAAGCCTGGAGTCCTCTCATTCCTGAGAAGGGCCTCCCCCCACCCCCAACCCCAACCCAGGGGCTCACCATTTGCATCTTTATAACAACTATACTACTAAAAAAACCTGTTTTACAAGATATCCACAACTTTTCTATCAATTTTTACTTGCTTGAACATCTCCTTAAACCCTCTGAAGTATATAAGTAAAATATACTCATCTTTGAATTCTTTAAGATCTTACTTATGTACTGTGTTCCTATATCGGTTCCTAAGTATCAAAGTGGAACAATTAAAAGTATTTCTCTCTTCACCAAGTGAGATCACCTTAAAATTTAAAATTTAGCATGTACAAAAATCTTCATAATAAATTATTTTCAACAAAGTTCAGTTTGAACTCCACAACTACCAAACAACTTTAAGTCCTTTAGTAACCTTTCAGTATGTTGACAACTGAATTTCAAAGCCATTTACCCTTATTCCTTTCAGACCTCTGTTTAAAACAGAATAGAAGCTCCAGTGTAGCTTCCTTTACCTCAAAGCATGGCTTACATAACTCATTAAATTCCATCAAAATTATTCTGATTCACACCTATTATTTCTTTATCCATTACTCTTATTTCTTCTGGCTTCTCCTCCTTTATCACCATCATTGCAAAAGGAGGAAAGGTACTATATTTAATTGCATTAAATCCTATTAGCTCCTTGGGCTGGTCAAATTTTTTCTCTTGTTAATTTCATACAGTTTGCATATCCTACAACCTTAACCTCTTCAGGTGGAAAACTTAATTCTCTTTATAGTCCAAATGCATACATATTCCGTATTCATTCATCATTACTTTCTAGCAATTCGAGTCTAAATACATGTTAATCTCTAAATCACAAGTTCCCTCTTATACATTGTACACATTTTCAAAAACAGTTCATACAATCCTAGTCGAATATAACACTGTTTAGAAATTCCACCTTTTCCAAATTTTAGTACCTGTATTATTAAATCTCATGCACAGATTAACCACTTTAATAACTTCTTGTGTGTCATAGGATTACTTGTTGTGAGTTCTGACAGCACATACATTAAAAGAACATCTCATTTTGAAAAATCCCAAGGTTAAATTCTAGAATAAGTTCTCAATAACACCATTACAGCTTTTTCTGAATGACTTTCACATTTACAAAGTAGCCAGTACAATTTCTGACTTCATAGAATAAACATTCCCTCTTTGCGTCAGACTGGCTATTAATCACATTTAGACAATTCTCAATTCACAGAAACCAAGGCTTAACAAACTTCTAATCATGAGTTTTTGTGCTCAATAAAATCTGGTTAATATTTCACATTTGACTGACAGTTACCACAATAAATAAAATTACATTGTACCATATCAACATCATTAGCAATCCTCAATCCTTAAAATCAAATCTTAAGTGAAAATGCTTCCAATTGTGGAGTAAAATCTCCCTTTTCTGCTCTGAATTTTTCTCTTTTTCACTCCTTTGGGGGCCCATCCAAAAAAAATCAGTTCTTTAGGATCCATGCTTAAAAAGAAATATTTGCAGTGAGAAAACTCATGAAAACAGTTGTAGCACACTGTCCCTTTCACTGAGGGTACTCAGGTACAGCGATCTGCCATCTGAGTGGCTGAGCTGATTTCCTTGTCCCCTAACTTTCCCTGTGCTTTACACTCCGATTGATCTTACCTGTCTGTCTTTTTGGCCGTGATTTCTAACAAATGCTTCTTGCAGCACCTAAACAAACTGCTATCTGTTTCTAGTGGGGGTTGAAAGTAAGCTGTTCTTAGGCTGGCTTTCTTAAGGAAGGAACTTTGAACTTTCAAATCCCCTCCTATTCAGATGTTAAGTCTACTGCCTGAGCAGCACAGTTTCTCTAGTAAGGGAAGATTAGAAATGTAGATAGGGGAAGGGGAATTGCAGAATGTTTGCAGTTTTCCCTCTGAATTAGCCTTGAAGCCTGGGAAACCAGCAAACACCAGGTTGACTTGCCCTGGCTCTTGATAAGGACTGAAATAACACCAAAGACACAGACCCAGCCAGTACTGATGAATTAGGGGACCTCTGAACTGGAGCTGGGGTTTTGGGGCTGGGTAACCAGAACCTGGGAGGGTGTAACCGTTCCCTTGCTGGGATTAGACCCCTCCACAACCAAAAGAAGCCAGGGTGGAGGATTCAGAACTAAATCTTGCCAGGTTAAAATGTATGGCATTTGGTCTGGGTGTCCCTCCTGACCCCGGAGCAAAACCCGACCCCGAACTGCAGAAATAATAGACTGTTGCCATATCCCACCACAGGGTCATCCAACCCCAAAGGCAGGCCATTCCAAATTACAAAAGGTCTGCAACTTCCCCTTTTTTACTGATAAGCCTAATGCATGCACACGGGTTTTGAAATCTGAATAATGACTTAGGACCAAGTCCAGGGGGGTTGACTCTGGCCCATCTTTGACCAATCAAAAAGACACAGTCAAAGGACAACACAAAAGACAGACAATCAGAACGAAAAATAAAAGATTCTCTTTGTGGACCCAAACAAAGTTTGAGTCCGGGATGGAGCCTGCTCAGGGCTCCACCCCGCTCTCCCTGCCTGTGAAGCGTCCGTCCGGGACTTTTCTGGGATTAGCTCCACCAGGGATTTGAATCCTGGATTTCCGGAACTGTTTCCCCCAGGGAATCAAACCCTGACCTTCCCTCCCTCTCTCGCTGAGGGAGCTGCTCAAAGGGACCTCCAACCCCTTAAAGTTACGATCCTGACTTTCCCTGTATTCCCTGTCTCCACGGTTTCCAACGACTTCCCCCTCCCTCTATCAGATTCGCTTCCCGGTTTTTCTGGCCTGCCCCCTCTCAGAGTTCATAAAACACAGCATAAACCGGTCCAGATTCAGAAACAGGTGGAAATTTGGACACAAAGCCGCGGGGGGGTTTCCCTCCCCTCATCCCAGAATGGGATGGGCCCTGAGGCTTGGCACTAGAATGGCTCCTACAAGTCCGGAGCAGGGATCATCCACTTAGCCGTATGCCTATCAGGAGTCCTCAGTTTCCCCATCAAATACACAGTCACACACCATTCACACACCATTCACTGCTCACCTCTGGAAGTCGTCATGAAACCTAGGAGAGAGCTTTCTCTGTCTCAGTGGTCCCCAGGGGGTCTCACACCATCCCAGGACAAGCCCCCATATGTTAGGGTTCAAATGGGTGGCCACCAGAGGAACACACGAGACAATGCAACCAAGTAGGAGAAAGCTTTATTGCCAGTGCGCACTGGGGGAACTCGGCAAGAGAATTCCGAGTGATGCATTTAAAGAGGGAATATATATATGTTTCGAGGGCTGGGGTCTGGCGCCTATATCTTAGGGTTTACTTAACAGTTAGGCAGTGGGAGTAAGGATGTGTCCAGGCGCCACAGGATGTAACTCTAAATCTTCAAAGCTGTCTTATCTAGGGAGGAAGGGTGACCCGCTGGGCAGAGCATTCCATTGTAAAACTCCTCTACTCAACAGGATATGCTAATTTATGGATGTTGTAAAACCCTCATGCTCAACAGGATGCTGTTAGGCTGTTAGTTATGAGTTTCAGCTTTTTGGCTATAAGCTTTTTTGGCTATAACACTGGTTCCTATAGGGAATTGAGTTTTCCTTTTTGAGTGGAGAGAACTAAACCGATTTGGCATTTATTTATTTTGTGAGCATTATTTCTCTGATAGAGGATCATGGGCACATGACCGATATTAGAGAAAGGAATTCCCACCTGGGAAAATTCCTAAGAAATTTCTAGGAATGCCCTGCATTTCACCACCCCAGTTCTGGAGTGTGGGTGAAGTGAGTAAAACTTATTGAGGTCAAATTTGCTATATGGCATGTTAAAGGGAATTTATTCAGAACCCCTGGAGCACTTTTATCTCAAGGCCAGTTCTTAGGAGCCAAAAGCATGGACAAGACTCAGAATCCAAATCTGAAAGATTCTCTGAAGAAGACACCTATGAGAAATATGAAGGAGCCCCAAGATGTCACTGGAACCCATAAGTATCACCTTTCTTAATTGCTTTCATTTGGCCTTTCAAATTTCTGTAACATTCAAAAACTTGAGCATTTTCGTAAATTTATCCTGAGCAAAATCCCTTTTATAAGGAGAGAACCTAGAAGGAAGGGAGCTATTCCCCAAATTTAGCTAAAGCAGGTAAAGTTTAAAATAGTAGCATTTTGCTTTGTTAAGAGGCTCGAAAGTAATTATCTGTTAGATTTGAAAATTCACAGCAGAGATTCCAGAGTGCTAGTTCAGTATAACAGAACGTGTTTGTCTCAAAGTATTATCAGAAGAATTTAGGAAAGAAATGATGGAGCCGAGAAATAATTGTTAATAAGCAAAGAAAGTTTATTTTAAACCCTGAGCATGGTTAGAGAGAATTGCCATCTAAGGGCGAATTGTATGGGAAGATAATGGGGAAAAGAAATGCTATGGAGGAAAATTGGTTATGGATGCAGTCACAAGGCAAATGGAAGGGCTGAAAAATGGCTCAGCTAAGTTTCTGTCAAGTTCTACAGGTGACTGACTGCCAATCATTAACAACTTATGCATGGCATTAATATTCCAAATCATGGAAGCCTTTCTCGCTCATTTTAAGTTACTTCCCACCTTTCTCCTGTTACAGCAATTTTCTGTAATCATAGGATGAAGGAAGCCTTAGAAAGGCCAGGCCTAGAATATGGGAATTGTGAAGGCAAATGGAAATTTTTAGCCACTGTGAATGAGGTTAGCAGATTAGAGGTCCCCTTTCCTAAAAGGAGGAAGAATTTAGGTGATAAGGAAAATCTGGCAAAATATTAGTGTCAAAAAGGGGGGAAGCAATACATAAAAATAGTAGATTCTAAGCAGTATTTTTAATAAACAGGGTTCAGATAGAACACTGACTTTCTCCCCAGTACCAGTAAAGTTCATACATCTTGAAGACTAAAGGCAGGAAACAATGAGGTAAGGAAACGTTTTTTGACTAGGGAATACTACTGAAATCACCTACTGACTAGGTCTAAGTTCAGTGGTAAAGGAGCCCTTATTGCCAATGAATAGATACTCAGGAAATTGAAACGTGTACCCAAAACTAATGTGGTTAAGGAGATCTCAAGTTAACTGCCTAAACAAGACAATTATTTTCACAAGAATTTTTATCTACAGACTTTACATTAGCTGACTCAGTTGCAACAGTTTTTTCTACAAAGTAATAGGCACGATAGTTAAGTAGTTAAAAGGTGAATGAAAATAGTTTTTAAATCCCAGCATCTCAACCTCCCCAAAGGGGTGTTCTGCCCCTCTAACTAGAAAAAATGACAAGATGGGGCCCATCCCATCGGGGTGTTAGCTGGTTCGATCCACTCCAGGTTTTCGGGTATACTAAATCTCAGGTCTGGGCGGGATGAATGACTGGGTGGAGGGATCCCTCCTTCTCCTTGGAGGGTTTGGGAAGGGTCTGGTTGGCATATTCCTCAAGGCCTGATGGATCTGGCCAAATTGTTTAGAGAACGGAACAAGACTGTGAGTTTCTGTATCTAAAAGAATGTCTGAAGTTAGGAAGGGTCTTCCATGCAGCAATTCAAATGGGCTCAGTCCTAAACCTGCCGGAGGAGCAAGTCTGATTCTAGTAAGGGCTATCGGGAGAGCTTGAATCCAATCAATTTTTGCCTGCTCACATAGTTTGGTGAGGGATCTTTTTAGGGCCTGATTCATGCGTTCCGTTTTCCCCGAAGATTGGGGGTGCCAGGCTGAGTGTAAATGATAAGTAATTCCCAAAGCTTTGGAAACCATCTGTGTAATTCGTGAAATAAAGGCGAGACCATTGTCACCCTGAAGCGTTTTTGGTAGACCAAACCTAGGGATAATCTCGCCAAGTAAGGCTTCCTCAGATCTCCAGGGGAAAGCTTCTGGCCAGCCTGTAAAGGTGTCAACAAAGACTCAAAGGCTCTTGTACCTCTTGCAAGGTGGCAGGTGGGCGAAGTCGAGCTGCCAATCCTCGCCTGGTGCTTCTCCTCTCCTTTGGATGGGCTTAAGGAGGGGAGGGCGTTGGAGGGCTCCAGTTCTGTTTGTCTGAGCACAGAGGGCACAGGATCTGCAGACCTCTGGATGGTAGTAGAGATGCCTTTGCCTGTGAAAAGTGATCTTAGCAAAGCAGTTAGTGCCTCCCGCCCAAGAGTGTGGAGTCATGTAATCCCATAACTAGTTTCCACATGAGGTTCTCTGGGAGGAGCAGAGGTCCAGAGGGAGAGCGCCACCCCCCGGCGTCCTCAAGGGCGAATCCCAGAAGCTTTGCCCGTTCAGTCTCCTCCTCAGTATAGGAGGGCGAAATGTCTCGTGGTCCTGTGGGATGCGGAGGAGTCAGGGTCGAAAGGGTTAAAGGAGAGTCTCGGGAACTTTGAGTTGAGATAAGGGACAATTTAGAACTTGGCTTCTCCATTATGTCTCTTGCTAATAAAGGACCTAGTGAAGAAGGGATGTTGGGATAGTCTGTCCTCATGGGCACCGGCCAGGCCGTCCCTACATCTCGGTCTCTCCGCCCTTCTCCCAATGACCTGATGCTGCAAAGGCAACGTAGGACCCTGGTGTGAAGGAAGGGCAGGAAAAGGAGGTCCCGTTTGGAGAAACGCAGCCCGCTTACCTTCCACCTCGAGATTAACCCTGGGTTCAGCCACTGTGATGGAAACAGGGAGCGAGCCGGCCCTCGGGCACCCCTTTTCTGAGTCTTCAGGAGACTGGAAGATGGGGGGACGCCTCTTGGGTGGTCGGTCCATGCCCACAGGCTGGGCACGGAGACGAGGGCGGTCTTTCCTTTGAAGGACAATCCCGTGACCAAGGCTCAAACTGTCCACAGGCAGGGCAAGAGCCCCCTCGGCTTCTGCCTGTGGTCAAAGGAGTGAGAGCGGCTACAAGCAGTCTCTCAGGGGTGTGTCCTTCCTCCCTGACCTGGTCCCTGTGGCGAAGCACCTTAAAAGCAGCCTCTAGTCATTGGTTCGTTGGAGTCTGGGGTCCCAGATCCAGCTTTTGCAGTTGCCGCCTGATGTCTGGGGCTCGCTCTGACTGTCCTACAAAATGGTCCCGTAAGCTAGTTGCCCCCTCATCCGTGTTGGGTCGACATTTGTGGATGGTTTCATAGCTTCTACTAGCCTGCACAAGAAGAGGGCAGGATTGTCCTCTTTACCTCAGTTTGCCGTCCTGCACTCGCCTCCCAGCGCCTCTCTCCAGGGCTTGGAAAATGCAGTCTAACATGAGGTCGTCCCCTACGGCGGCTCTCGTTTCCATCATCCCATCCAGGGCCTTGTAGGGGGGCAGCAGTAGCGCCGGGACCCCTGGCCACGCGCCACCGAGGGCTCTCTCATCTCCTCTGCTGTGGCCAGTCCCAGCTCCGCTTCTTTTCCTCTGGGGTGCGGCAGGCAGCAAGAATGATGGGCACGTCTGGCCAAGACAGACCGTACTGTAGGGTGAGGGGTTGAAACCCTTCAGAGAATCTGGTGCGGTTCTCCGAGTACCGACCCAACTTCTCCTTAATCTGGGCTAGATCTCTCCTAGAGAAAGGAACCTGGACCCGGGCCGACCCCTCTGGCGGGGGCGCCTCTCTCACGGGGAGAAGCTGGGGGGCGGCAAGGCTGAGGACTGGGCGAGGTACCAGGCAGTGGCGGGTACAAAAGAATATTACAGTCAGGAGTGGCTCTGAGCCCGAAGGGTAAAGTGGAGGTTTCGGAGCTGAGGGAACGAAGGAATCTGGGGTGGATGGAAGTTCCAAGGAGGTTGGGGGACCCCAACTGTGGTGATGTTATTTCTCTGTTTCTAAGGGCCATGAAAGTGCCATTTAATGTTAAGGCCTCCAAACTATCCTCCAGGCTGCTCTTCCCAGTAGGGGCAAGCAAAGGTGTTGTAAGTTCAGGATTTTGGTTTAAATTTACAAAAATTCTTATATAGGGAAATGCTGTCCATTTCCCCATCCTCATACAAAACAAATCCAACTGCAAGATGGTATTAGAATTTAGGGTGCCATTGACAGGCCAGGCTTCTTGCTTATCTAGGCTGTAATGCGGCCATTTAACATTACAAAGAAAAATCAGTTTCTTTTTGCTTAAGTTTCTTAAAGCCAATTTGTCCCAATTTTCAAGTATAAACCCCAAAGGGGAATCCTGGGGTATGCTCTGTCTCTGTCCCATAGTGGTGTGGAAAAAGGGCCAAACCCACAAAAAGACACACAAAAAAAAACTGCTATCCAGAAACCTGCAACTCAGTCCCCTGTAGTGGGTACTGAGGAGAAACCAGCAACCATCTGTGGGTCCACAGAAGGTGCCCGACCTGCCACTCAGTGTTACACCCAGTGTATACTGAGGAGAAACCTGCAACCCGGGGTCACACACAGTGTCCACTGAGGAGAAAACCCAGAACCTGCCACCCAGCACCACACAGTGTACACTGGGGGAGAACCTGCAAGTCAGTGCTTAAGCACTGAGGAGAACCTGGGTAATGGCCTTACATTCCCCTATGGGAGCGAGAGCGAAGAGAGGACCCGCAAAGATATCACTGAAAAATGGGGGTTTCAGGAGTCCAAGAAAGGCTCCTTCCTACCTGAGGAGCTACGTCCTCGTGAGCAATCCAGGAACAGGAGCAGCTTCCAGGAGAGCCAAAAACGTTGGGCGCCAACTGTTATTGGGGAGCAAATGGTGAACCCCTGGGTGCAGGAAGGAAACCATTCTCAAGAATGAAAGGACTCCAAACTTAGCTAAAAGTAAAAAGAAAGATTTATTAGTAAGATAGGATCAATAGCCAGCAAGACAGCATGAGTGGAGCAGCCATGGGAGGCTGCCCCCTGAATCCCTCAATCCTGGGGATTATATACCTCCTTATCCCCTTGGAGTTATTCTTGGAACTGGTGAGATTCGAGGCCTCACAGGGCCCCAAAGCAAAAAGTTCAAGTCTTGTCTTTGGGGGTCCATCCAGGTGATTCAAGTTCCCCAGATTTTCTTGGGGTTCAACTTCCCAAGTCAGGGGTTCAAGTTCCCTGAGGAAGGTACCAGTGAATGCACTGGAGGTTGGGAGGAGAGAGAGGACAAAGGTCCAGTCCCCACATCAATTGTTCGGGACTGGTCTGGGCTCCCCCAGGGAAGTGAGTGTGAGCGTGTGCACGTTTGTCTTGTTTGTCTTGGTTGTCTTCCCCGTTACGTATCTGTTTTGTCCCCTTTCTGTTGACCCTTGTCCTTTGTGGCCTCCTCTCGCCTTTTCTCTTAGAAGCCACGATGGGCCAAAGTAAGTCCACCCCCCTTTCTCTTATGGTTTCCCATTTCCCGGACTTTAAAGCCCGGGCCCATAATCTGTCCGTCTTGGTAAAGAAAGGGAAACTGATCAAATTTTGCATTTCTGAGTGGCCCTCATTTGGGCTCGGGTGGCCGCGGGACAGCACACTCAACTTAGGGATAATTTCAAAAATCTGAGCTAAGATCCTTGATCTGGGGCCCCAGGGACACCTAGATCAGGTCCCCTATATCTTAACCTGGCAAGACCTGGTCCTTGACCCCCCTCCTTGGCTCTGGGATTTTGTTCAAACAGAATGGGATTCCCTAAAAACAGACACCCAACCAGCAGGTGGGACCATCGGGACCCTTGCGCTCAGTGTGGGAAGAGGGGAAACTGAGGACTCGTCCCCAAGCCCAAGCCTAAGTCCTCTATCCCTCCTGTTTTTCAAGAATCCTCTCCTGAACCCCCCAAGATTCTGTCCCCTCCCCCATATGCCCCACTGTATCCTCAGTTGGAAGAGGTGGCAGGAGGGGAGCCTCACCTGGGGGTGTCTCGGCAAGGAGGGGCGGCAGGAGGGGTGCCTCCCCCAGCCCTCAGCACCAGGAGCTGAGGCAAGCAAGAGACCCCAGAACCACCTGAACAGACCCCAGGGGACCCAGTTCCAGTGTTCCTGATCCGGATGGTAGGGCCTGTGGTTCAAGGGGTCCCTGTAGTTATCAATACTGGCCATTTTTGTCCAGTGATCTCTACAATTGGAAATCCCCAAACCCTCCTTTCTCTGAGGAACCCCAGAAACTCATTGCCCTATTGGAATCTACTTTGTTCACACACCATCCCACTTGGGATAATTGTCAGCAATTGTTACAGGTACTCTTCACCACAGAGGAACGTGAACGAATCCTCCATGAGGCTCGCCGACATGTTCCTGGGATAGACGGGCTCCCCACAACCCAGCCTCACCTCATAGAGGTGGCTTTTCCCTCCACTCCCCCCCTGGGACTCTGAGCAACAAGAAGGTAGGGATCACCTATGAGTCTGTTGCCAGGTTCTCATGGCTGGTCTCTGTGCTGCGGCTCACAAGCCGACTAATTTGGCTAAGGTATATTTAGTTAGACAAGGGCCTGATGAGAGCCCTGCTGCCTTCTTGGAGAGGCTCCAGGAGGCCTTTCGCCGATACACCCCTATGGACCCCCTGGCAGAAACCAGTCGGGCAGTGGTCCTACTCTCATTTGTCAACCAATCGGCCCCCGATATCCGCCAAAAGCTCCAAAAGATAGAAAACCTGGGAGAGCAGTCTATAGGGGACCTCCTTAAGGTAGCTGAGTGAATGTTTAACACCCGAGAAACTCCTGAGGAAAGGGCAGAGCGCCTGCACCAGGAGGAGCGGGAATACAAGACCAGACAGCACCAAGAGGATTGGGACAGGACAGAAAGAATCAGAAAGACCTAGCCAAGATCCTGGTGGCTGGGCTGTCCCAGCACCTGCAGAAGGAACTCCCCAGTAAGTGAGGGGGCCGCTTACATTGCTTCCAATGCGACCAGGAAGGCCACTGGAGATGAGAATGTCCAAATCGGCCCAGGAGCAGAACCCCTCATCCTGGCCTTGCTGGTTCAGACTCCCGGGCACCTCCCAATCCTAACCCCTTCCGCCACCCGTGCCATGACCAACGCCCTAAAGTTCTCTGGGCCAATGAGGGGGAGGAAGATTGAAGAGGATGGGATTCTCACCCCATCCCAGAGTCCTGGGTAACCCTGAAGGTGGAGGGGAAACCAATGAACTTTATGGTTGATACAGGTGCTCAGTTTTCAGTTTTAACAAAACCTGTCAGGGCAGTCTCTTCTAAAGCCAGTTGGGTGCAGGGTGCCACCGGTACCAAAAGATATAATTGGACCACTGGCCGCCAGGTGGACCTCGGTTGCCATCGAGTTACTCATTCCTTTCTTGTCATCCCTGATTGCCCAGCCCCTCTCCTAGGACGGGATCTCCTGCACAAGGCAGGGGCCCACATCCATTTCTCAAACTCTGGGGTCTCAGTCATAGATGATCAAGGTTCACCTCTACACGTTTTGACTCTATCCCTCCATGATGAGCATCACCTCCATGCAGACCCAGCCCTGCTGGAAGTTCTAGACCATGTCTGCCCCTGGATGGATAAGGTACCTGAGATATGGGCTGAGATTTTGGGCGTGGGCCTGGCTATCCAGCAACCCCCCATCATTGTGGCGCTTAAACCAGGGGCAACTCCAGTGAGAGTCAAGCAGTATCCCATGTCCTTGAAGGCCCAAAGAGGGATTGCCCCACAGATCACTTGACTTTGGGAAGCAAGTATTCTGGTCCCCTGCCGGTCCCCCTGGAACACTCCTCTCCTACCTGTCTGCAAGCCAGGAGGACAGGACTTTCACCCTGTCCAAGATTTGAGAGAGGTGAATCTGCATGTGGAGGACATCCATCCCACTGTACCTAACCCATACACCCTGCTGAGCTCACTACCACCCAACCTCAGCTGGTACACCACCCTTGACTTGAAGGATGCTTTCTTCACCTTGCCATTACCCCCATTAGCCAGACCTTGTTCGCCTTTGAGTGGCATGATGAGCAGGCACAAACAACGGGCTAATTAACATGGACTTGGTTGCCACAAGGGTACAAAAATACCCCGACAATCTTCAACAAGTCCCTCGCCTCGGATCTATGGGAATTCCGCCAGTTACCCCCTCGATACCCTCCTCCAATATGTAGATGACCTCTTACTCGCTGCTCCTACCCAAGTGGCTTGTGAAACTGCTACTCAGGGAATGCTAGAGACTCTAGCTCGCCTCGGTTATAGGTTGAGTGCTAAGAAGGCCCGTATAGCCCAGCGGGAGGTCACCTACCTGGGATATAAGCTCCAAGGGGGGCAACGGTGGCTGACCCAGGCCATGAAAGACACCGTCTTGTGCCTTCCTCCACCAAAGAGACCCAGGCAGGTGCGGGAATTCCTAGGGTCAGTGGGGTATTGCCGCCTCTGGATCCCTGGGTTTGCAGAGATTGCCCGGCCCCTATACGAAGGCTCTAGAGAGAAGGCAGACTGGGCTTGGTCACCTGCCATGGACGATGCCTTTCAGAGACTCAAACAGGCATGTTAACCACCCCTGTCCTAGCCCTGCCAAACCCTGAGAAGCCCTTTCAGCTATTTGTGGATGAGAAGAAGGGAGTAGCTAAGGGGGTGCTGACCCAATGACTAGGGCCTTGGGACAGGACAGGAGCTTACCTGTCCAAAAGAATAGATCCTGTGGCATTGGGGTGGCCCCCCTGCCTGCACATCATAGCTGCTGTGGCCTTATTAGTCCGAGATGCTGACAAGCTCATGTACGGGCAGGCCCTCCAAATAACAGCTCCTCGTGCCATTGAGGGCATCCTTAAACAACCACCTAGTCGATGGATGTCTAACGCCCGTCTCACTCACTATCAGGCTTGTTGTTGAATGCCCCCCAAATCTCCTTCCATGTGACATCCGCCCTGAACCCTGCAACCCTGCTACCTGACCCCCCACCAGACCAACCCCTACATGATTGCCAGGAGATCCTGGCTGAGACAGTGAAGGCCCGACCAGACCTCAAGGATAGATACCCCACTCCCCAACTCAGACTTGGTCTGGTTTACAGATGGGAGCAGCCTGATCCAGGATGGGAAATGACAGGCAGGAGCAGTGGTGGTGGATGCATCAGGGAACCTCATCTGGGCAGCAGCACTACCTGAGGGAACCTCGGCTCAGAAAGCGGAGTTGGTTGCCCTACAAATGGCCCATGAAAAAGCTGAAGGGAAGTTACTGATGGTGTACACAGATAGCCGGTATGCCTTTGCCACCTTGCATGTCAATGCACCTATCTACTGGGAGAGAGGGTTTCTCACCGCAGGAGGTAAGGGGTTAAATACCCGGCAGAAATCCAAGCCCTCCTCTCTGCAGTTTGGCAACCCAACGCAGTAGCTGTGGTCCATGTCCCTGGCCACCAAAAAGGGGACTCTTTGGAGGTGCGGGGAAACAGAGCTGCTGATCAGGCTGCGTGAGAAGCTGCCTTCCATGCGCCGCTTCTCACCCTGCCCATGATCATACCACCTCCTCCATCTGGGGATCCTCAATACTCAAAACAAGACTTAGACTGGGTGGCGCGGCACCATGGGGTTAAAGATGGCCTGTGGTACAGAGACCCAGAAGGCAACAGAATCCTCCCTGAAGCCCTGGGACAGCTGCTCTCTGCTCATCTGCACCATCTTTCTCATCTGGGGGAAAAGAAACTTGCCCAGCTTCTTGACAAGGCACAACTGAGGTTCCCAGGCCGGGGGACCTACTTAATACAGTTAGTAGCCACTTGCCGGGCTTGCCAACTAATGCGGTCAGGGAAACCCAATAAACATCAAGGACATTGAGTGCACGGAGAACGGCCCTGCCAATCCTGGGAGGTGGATTTCACTGAGGTAAAGCCTGGAAGGTATAGGTACCATTACCTGCTGGTATTTGTGGACACCTTTTCAGGTTGGCCAGAGGCATTCCCAAAAGCTGAAATAGCCCAGGTGGTAGCTAAGAAACTGGTGGAAGAGATCATTCCTCGCTTCGGGTTCCCAGTAAACATTGGTTCTGACAATGGACCTGCTTTTGTGAGCAAGGTCCTTCAGGAACTTACAGCCACCCTAGGGGTGCATTGGAAATTACATTGTGAGTATAACCCCCAGAGTTCTGGCCAGGTAGAGAGCATGAATAGAACAATTAAGGAGACACTATCCAAATTGGCCCTTGAGACTGGCATAGATTGGGTGACCCTCCTTCCTTTAGCCCTCTTCCGGGCCAGGAATACTCCTGGCCCACACCACCTTACCCCTTTTGAGGTTTTGTACAGCTCTCTTCCCCTGATCCTTCCCCAGGTACCCCGGATGCCCACAAAGCCCCAAGGGCCAGAGGAATTCCGAGCCATGCTCTTGGGGCTCACAGAGGCTTACTGTGATTTGTGGCCCCGGCTCAGAGAATTCTTCCAACCCCCTCCTCTTCCCCCCCCACGACTTTGTACCTGGAGATTGGGTGTGGGTTAAATGGCACCAGCGTGCCACCCTCCAGCCCCGCTGGAAAGGTCCGTATGTCACTCTCTTTCTCACCCCCTCTGCACTAAAGGTTGATGGCATTGGACCTTGGATCCACCATACACACATTCGCCAAGCAGACCCACCTGAGCAGTCTGGACCCCAGTGGCAAGCCCACAGACACCCTACGAACCCCCTCAAGATTTGTCTCCTCAAAAGAAAAGGGGAAACTCATGCGCCTAAAAATCCGATGCCCCTCTTAGGGTTGGTTCCCTACCTCCATCTTTTTCCCTTCTCACCAGCCCCATACTTTTATCTTTTTTTCCTTTTATCGGTTGTGGACAGTCACCTACCCCATGAACATTCCCAACAACCCTCCAACCCACATCAACCTTGGAAATGGACCCTTTTCAGTTGGGACCGAGCCATGGTTGTATCCACCCAAGTAGTTACTGGATCCCCCACCTTCTTCTTTTACCCTTGCCAACTTATGATTCTCCCCAATACTTGCAAGCTCACCCTTAATCCTTATGGGAAGAGGAGTTTCCAACTGAAGGACTACTATCTTTGTCTCTCTTCGAATCCGGGAAAATCATATTGTAACTCCCCTGGACACTTTTACTGCTCTCATTGGGGCTGTGAAACCCAGGCCACAGGATGGACACCCCCCTACCTTGGACCCACACCTCAGGCTCACCTGGAGCCCATCCAGCTGCAAGCCTCTCTGGATAATCATGCACATTGGCGGGGCTGATGAGGTTGGAGATGACTACCAACACCTTAAGTTAACTGTCTTGACCCCCTCTGACAACGACTGGATCTTTGGACGTACTTGGGGTTTCCACATGGTTCAGAGTGGGAACGACCCCAGGGGGCTGTTTTTAATTAAGAAAGAACTGGTCCAGGCCAAGGCCGAATCTGTAGGTCCTAACTTGGTTCTCAAACTCAATCTACCTCAGCCATTACCCCCTATGGAACCCCCTGCTCCTAAGCTGACTTCGTACCCAAGGCTCCCGGAGGGGTGGACCAATGCCCCTCCTCCTTCCCTCCCACAGCCCACTACCCCTGGTCTAGTCCCAAACTTAGAGAGCCCCCTCATGCCTCTACTTAACGCTTCCTATAACTCCCTCAATCAGACATTCCCTAATATGACCTCAGATTGTTGGCTTTGTTTGGGGATCTGACCCCCTTATTATGATGCCATTGCACTCAATGCTTCCTTTAATAGGTCCTCTCAGGATAGCCCTCCTGAGTGTCACTGGGATGAATGGAAAAATGGGTTCACTATGGATTCTGTGTTGGGCACCGGGTGATGTGTAGGCCAGATGTCAGACACCTACTCCCACCTCTGCACCCAGATATCTCTCCCTACATCCTTTAAATTCCTCATTCCCCCGTTGGGCGCCCACTGGCCCTGTACTTCCTCCAGCCTTACGCCCTGCGTGTCCTTTACAACCCTGCGAGCAACTGGTGAAATGTACCTTCTGGTAATGGTTGTCCCACGAGTCTTATACCACATGGGGGAAGACATGGTCAGGTACTGGGACCCCCAAAACCACCCATCCCCTAGAACCTGCAGGGAACCCGTTACTGACATTACGTTAGCCATGCTCTTAGGTTTGGCCAGTGTTGGTACTGGCATAGCCTCTCTCACTCAGCATCACCAGAGCCTTGCTGCCTTGCGAGCTACAGTAGATGAGGATCTGGCCCGAGTTGAGAACTCTATCACCCACTTGGAGGAGTCCCTGTCCTCCCTCTAAGAGGTTGTGCTCTAGCAGGGCCGTGGGTTCGATCTCCTCTTCCTCCAACAAGGGAGTCTCTGTGCCACCTTGGGGGAGGAATGTTGCTTTTTCGCAGACCATACCGGCATTGTTAAGGAATCTATGGCCAAACTCCGAGAGGACATTGCTAGGAGGAGGACGGAGTGGGAAGCTCAGGCATCTTGGTATGAGCAGCTGTTCCAGTGCTCCCCCTGGCTGACTACTCTGATATCTATCTCCTATAAATATCTATCTCCTATAGATATATATCTCCTAGGACCCCTAGTCCTTCTAACTCTCCTTTTAACTTTCGGGCCCCTCATTCTTAAACGACTAGTAGCTTTTGTAAAGGAACGTATTAACATCATTCAACTTATGGTCCTGCGTCAGTATTACCAGACAATCCCCACCCTTGATACAGCACATACTGACACCGTTGTTTAAAAGGACCTCCTGAGGATGGTTCCTCAGGATCATAAAAAGAAGTGGGGAATGATGAGCCTAAAAATCAAAACTTCAGCCCCAAATATTTTCTGCTCCCTTACTAAAGTTGGTGTGCTCTCCTTTCCTTGCTGAATGAGGAGGGGTAAAGGGTGATTAAGGTAATAGGAGAGGAATGAAAAGGAATGGCTGAGTTTAGGGAAGGAATGGACAAGGTGGTATATTGGATGGTAAGGGAATAGGTGAGATATTCAAGGGAGAGGCAGCTAACACAGACTAGATACTCAGGCTAGAGACAGAGGATACCGGGGGAAATAGGCTGAACCCTTCCAGGCAGACAAGGTATCTCTATAGACACAAGGAGGGCTTTCTTGTCAGTTTCTCAAGTCCCTCAAAGGAGGAGTCAAAAGGCTCCTCCCTGATAGTGAAACTGAAGGGATTCAGGAGAAAGTTTCGGCAACTACTTCCTCCCAAGATGGATGCCTCCATTTCCCTCAAGAAATAAAAAGAATAATTCCTTCCCTCTTCAACCTTTGTCTAATTATTCAACACAATGATTCACCAGAAGGTTTGATTAGATAACAAGGGGATTTATTGAAATTCAGGGTTAGTCAAAAGGAGAGAAGAGTTTAGGGTTTCTGACAGCTGCTAGGGAGAAACTCAAGATGGGGGAGGGTCACAGGAATGGGTTAGACTGAGAGAGAACCTGCTCTCTCGGCCAGGGAAGATTTGGCTGCTTTTAAAGTAGAGAGTATGCTAAATCAATAAAATAAGGGATAGTTTGATTCAAGGATGTCCTACTTGCCTATGGGGAAACTAAACCCACAAAATCTATTGACAAAAATCCCAAAAGCCACCTTTCCTCCCAGAGCCCACAGGAAATCAGGAACGTTAACAGGGGAATAATATGGAGAAGGTCAGGGAGAGGTCCAGAGAAATTAGCTAGGTTCAAATTGTCCAGAGACAAAAGCACAGGCCAAAAGCAAAACTGAAATCCAAAGGCAGAGCGTCAGTTGAACCTTCTGCTTTGCTCAAGCATCAGGATCCAACTGCCCCTTTGTCAGAATTTTAAGGCTCTTAACTGCCAGAAGTTTTCAGTTAGCTTTTGCAAGGGCAAAAGCTTTTTTTGCATCTTTGCATTTAAGTTGGAGCAGTTACTTTGCTTTTTGAAATCCAAGTTGGAGCAGGGAGGGAGCTAGGATGCAGGCTGAGGTAGGTGAAAAAGGTCAAGACTTCCCCCAGCCAAAGCAAAGAGCCTGGCAGAGGTCAGGAGGTAACTAGCTACCCTGAAAGGAAAGGGACTCCCCTTGGCACTGGGGCTGGGGCTAGGGCTGGAGCTGGGGCTGGGGCTGGGAGAGGAAGAAGGAGTCTTTTAAGTTTACCATTCACAGAAGAAGTGGCAGAAGCATGGATGGTCGATCCAGCAAGGCCAGGTGGTGGGCCGGCTGCACAGGCTAGCAGTGGCTGAAGGCAGTGCCTTGAGGAGGCAGAGGCAGGAGGCAGCTGGAAAGTCCTGAGCCAAATGTGCTGCTGGGCGGCTGGTTTCTGGGAGATTTTCTGTTAGGCAGGTAGGAATTATATAATTATGAACCAAATATTCAATACTTTCTTGGCACAGATAACATCTTTTGTACCAGCTAGTGATAAGGTTACCTTTTGATTTTTAGTTCATGAAGATAGAAAGTTTCATATCTTAAGAGTTTTATTACTGTATATTTGTACTGAGCAATAGTTATGGTTTGAATGTGTTATCTTATTACTATGTTTTAACCTTTTTTTTTTCTTTCTGTTCAATTGCTTGTAAAACTCAAACCCCATTTCTTTCCTTTAAACTTTTCCTATTACCTAAATTAGCTTAGAACAGAATAGGAGTAGTCTAAGTATAGGAGACAGACCCTTTTATTGTTTTGGGAATCTTTAAGGGGAATAAAGGGAGAGTTATTTTTATTTCAGTGTAAGTATAAACTTACAAGCTAGTTTAGTTAACTAAGAATGCAGAAATGCTGCAAGTTGCAGATTTCCTTAAAGAAAATGGGCATACTGTTATGTGCAGAAATCTGCAGTCATATTTCTGGAAGTGCAAGCTGGGAGTTACCACTTTAGAACACAGAACCTGGCAAAGCACCCAGGCCATGTGCCAGGGTGTCAGCTAGGGACAGGATATAAAAGGAGGTCTCCAAACCCCCGAGGGCACTTCTCTGACCTTACCTGGAGGGTTAGGGAGGAGGAGGGATTTTCTGGGCCCCTAGGGTCATTTCTGGGAGATTTTCTGTTAGCAGGTAGGAATTATACAATCGTCAGCCAAATATTCAATACTTTCTTGGCACAAATAACGTCTTTCAGACCAGCTAGTCTTTCATAAGGTTACAACCGAGGACATCTGAAACTGACCCAGGGGCTGCCCAGCCTTTAGGCTCAGGAACAAGTTAGAGTTGAGATTTGCCCTCAAGACTGTCTCGTTTCTCTGCTCCTAAGTAATAACAACTAGTGCTCCAGGATAAATCAACATCAACAATTTAGGCAAAGTTGTAGGGTTTATCTTCACCCACCTACCTTCCCTTTCTTCACTCAGTAATTTATAATTAAACCGCATTTAACCTTGAGCCTGAACAGTCTTGGAACCTTGCCTACCTACCAACAACCATCCTTGTAGCAGTCAGATCCGTGACTTCAGCTTAGTTGAGCAGGTCATTTCAAACCAGTTATCCTTCCCTACTTGAGTTTTCAGGGAGTTTCAATCAGCTTCCAGGGGACATATTAACTGTCTTGGCTGGTTTGGTTCCAAGCCCTGGGCCTATTAGCAGAAAATCTTGGCCTTAAAGGGGACCTGACCCAACAATTGAGGGAGGTTATCCCATTCTCACACAGCTTTGGTTTGGATTCCCTTCCTTCTTATTCCATCAATAACATCTGCCAAGGCCCCTTAGCTGATCATAATAGCTCCCTCATTACATAACCATGAATTACAACCCATCAAGACTTACTATATACTTTCAGGGAGAAAAATCATTATTTAATTGAAAAAAGGAGGGGATGTCCAAGCATTCCTGATGAAAAGAACAGACCAAAACAGAAAAGTTGATGTCCCAATAAAAAATTCAAGAGCAGAATAAAACGGTAAATAAGAAAGAGAATATTTACAGGACTCAAGAAGGTCAAATTGTTTATATGCCTAGTGGAAAGATGATATTTATAACTCTTAAAATTGCTCTCCTTTTTATAGTAGTTATTTGAAGTATACTTAAACAGAGAGTGTGCTACTAAAGTGTTTAGGAAGATGTGCAAAGAAAAATTAAGGGGTGAAAAAGAGGTTAACACTAAGAAAAAAGAAGAGAGAAATAACATGGGGTAAATTATATCAAATTAGGAAGCATGGGAAGAAAAAATGTTACAGTGGAGGGGATGATGAGGGTGGAGACAGGAAATCAGTATAACTTATTCTTATTGGTAATAATAGCCAGACTCATTGAGGTATAGAATCTTATCTTACTCTATGAAGGAATAGAAGGAGAATAAGAAGGTAGTGGAGGGAGGGGAAAAATATAAGGGAGGTGGAATGGGGGAGTGATTAAATGGCTCTATAAAGAAGTAGGAGAATAAGAAAAATGGTGGGAGGGAGGAGAAAGAGGAAAAGTGATTAAAAGGGAAATGTATGGACAGACAGTGAAAGGAGAAAGTGTAGGATTAAAAGAGGAAAACAAGATGAAGGAGAATACAGATATGATGATCATAACTGTGACTGTAAATGACATGAACTCACCCATAAAATGGAAGCAGATAGCAGAGTGAATTAAAAACCTGAATCCCATACTATGTTGTTTACAGGAAGCACATTTGACATACACAAGTAGACAGAGAGTAAGGGTACTCTTTATTTTCACAACAACATGGAAATAAAATAAAAAAAGAAGTATAAAACTGAAGCTCACAGCCCCTAATTCTGCCTAGTCTAGCAAGGTTATCCTTATTCCTCCTTCATTCTTCCTTCAAATCCCAGTCCAGATGATGGGAATGATAAGGAAGGGAATAACCATTAAAAAATACTCACTCTATATCCTCTATTAGGTAAAGAAGTTCATAATTATAATTATTTTCACAACATTTCTATGAATTTCATAGTCTTATTCTCCTCGATTCATAGTTGAGGCAACTGAGGCAAACAGAAATTAACATAACTTGGCTGGGAGGCTGGATTAAATTTGCTTTTATTTTTCCTTTTTGTATATTGAAATTTTTTATTTAATTGATTTAGAATATTTTCCCATGGTTACATGATTCATGTTTTTTTCCCTCCCTTCCTCCCCACTCCCTGTAGACAATGCAGAATTCCACTGGGTTTTACATGTGTCATTGATCAAGACCTATTTCCATATTATTAATATTTGCACTAGGGTGATCACTTAGAGTCTACATTCCCAATCATGTCCCCATCAACTCGTGATCAAGCAGTTGTTTTTCTTCTGTGTTTCTGCCCCCACAGTTTTTTCTTTGCATGTGGATAGCATCTTTCTCATAAGTCCCTCAGAATATCCTGGATCATTGCATTGCTGCTAGAGAAGTCCATTACATTCCATTGTACCACAGTATCTGTCTCTGTGTACAATGTTCTCCTGGTTTTGCTCCTTTCACTTTGCATCACTTCTTGGAGGTCATTCCAGTTCGCATGGAATTCCTCTAGTTCATTATTCCTTTCAGCACAATAGTATTCTATCACCAACAGATACCACAATTTGTTCAGCCATTCCCCAATTGTAGGGCATCCCTCATTTTCCAATTTTTTGCTCATTTTCCAATTTTTTGCCACCACAAAGAGGGCAGCTATAAATATTTTTGAACAAGTCTTTTCCCTTATGATCTCTTTGGGGCATAAACCCAGCAGTGGTATGGCTGGATCAAAGGGCAGACAGTCTTTTAGCACTCTTCGAGCATAGTTCCAGATTGCCTTCCAGAATGGTTGGATCCATTCACAACTCCACCAGCAATGCATTTATGTTTCCACAAAGCCTAGAAGATATAGTACGAAAACTTCCCATGGGAATTAGTCCCCCTATCTAGAAAGACTGGCTCCGGCCTTGCACATTCCTGAATTATGACCAAAACTTGGACAGTGTTCATTTGAGAAATACTCCCATGACTAAAAGAGAGCTAGGAAAACTTTAGGAGGCTAAGACAAGATAAAAAGAATATAATATATTCAGACATTGTCACATACAGAAGGTGGGTAACTCAAAGCACCATTGTATTAATTTCCAATAAATTCTGAATTCATTGGTACACCTGTGGACACTATTGTTGAGAGAACACTCAGGATAGTGTCCTCCCCTTTTCCTAAAAAAAGCCGCATTTTTCTCTGCTAGCATCTATCTTAGTGTTGTTTGCTCATTAGAGTGATTTCTGGGCTTGCAAGCTCCCCTCCAAAATAATTCCACTCCACATAAAAAGTACCTGCTTTAGAATTTTTTCTGCCAAAGTAGATCCCACCCTGTTCTGCAAACTTATCCTCCAAAGGTTGCCTGGAGCCCTTCAGGTGAGTCGGCCCCATCCACACAGGTCAGCATGTGTCAGAAAGATGGAACTTGACCTGATGTCTCTAACTACTTTACCACACTGTCTGCTACAGAGTCTCTTGAAAACAACATTCTATGGCTCTTCTCATTGTCATCCAGGCTGGGAATGTTCTCTGTCTACATCCTTTTTCCTGCCTTCCTGGAAGCCTCAGATCACACCCAGCCCAGGCAGGACTTTCCTGGTTGCCACCATGGGCTGGTGATTGGAATGACCTTCTTCCCACTGCTCTTTGTCTACCTTCAATGCACCTACCTAGTTTCAGATGGCCTCTCCTATTATGCTGTGAGGACCTCCAGGGAAGGGAGTGTTTTGGGATGATCTTGAAACTCCCTCCATTTGTTGTTATTGTTCAGTCTTGTCCAACTCTTCCTGTCCAACTCATTTGGACTTTTCTTGGCAAAGACACTGAAGTGGTTTGACATTTCCTTCTCCATCCATTTACAGATGAGGAATCGAGGCAGTTAAAAGACTTGTTCAGGGTTGCACAGCTGGTAACTTAACTGTCTAAGGCCAGATCTGAACTCAAGAAGATAATCCTGCCTAACTCAAGGCACATAACTCTACCACTGGGCCACCACAAATTTTCAACAGTTATGATCAACAGTAATGTTTTTGGTTATTCAGTTGTGTCAGACTCTTTGGGACCCCATGGCCTTTGTCCATGGGGTTTCCTTGGAAAGAACAATAGAGTATGTTGTCATTTCTTTCTCCATTATCCAAAAGAGTTACTGAGTCAAATAAGGGTTACACAGATAGTAAATGTGTGAGATTGAATTTGAACTTAGGTTGTCCTGATGCCAAGACCAGTTCTATTCACTGGGCCCCCTAACAGCCCATCCTGCACTTACCATGATGCTAAATGTTGGCTAGAATGCTGGTCTAAATCACAGAAGGCACTGGCTACACCAAAACAAAACAAATCTCCAACCCAAAGGAGTTTCCATTATCCTGGTACAGAAGATAAAAAAAAGGCAAATGAAAAATGATTTGAGGAATAAAAGTGACTAGAGGCATCAGGAAAGTTGTCTAAGTAGGTCAGCCCTATATCTATAACTCAGGCAGTTCAGTAGGTCTATAAACAAGAGGCTTGGAACTGAACTTGGAAGACCGAGTTTGAATCCAACCTCAGACACCTACCATGTGACCCTGAGCAAGTCACTTAACCTGCCTCATTTTCCTCCCCTGTAATATGAGACTTGCAATGGCATGTAGGACAGAAGTGTTAGCATTAAATATTTGTAAAGCCCTTAGAACATGTCCTATATTCCACCTATTCTTTTTTTCTTAAGATGCACACTTGACTCCTTATCCCTTTAAGGAATCCCTAGCTTCCTGGAAGGGGGCTTAGAGAGAAAGGTGAAAACCAAGTTATCTTTTCCTGATTTATCAATTAACTGGATAAGCAGACCATCTAAGCCTTTAATAACAAGAGATTACATGTAGATGGTGCTTTAACATTCACAAAGTGTTTTACATGTAAGGGTTAAAGTGAATGATTTGACAAATATTTATGAGTTAAAGAATTTGGTGTGGCTGTCATTTATAAAATAGTAACTCTTAAGTCAGAGTCTGTTAGAAACTCTTAACAGTTTAGTTTAATAGAGATATATTAAAAAAGAGAGATGTAGGAAAGTAGAAAATATTGTCTACCTAGATACCCTACAATTGCTATCCAAAGAAGTTCAGCTCACCACCCAGCAAGGGCTCTCTCAAGTCCCAAACTCCACAAGGACTCATGGATTTGTGATGGTTTCCTTAGCCAGAAGTCCCGGTGGTGTCTTCAGCAAGGATTCTACCAAAGCAAGTATCTTCTTTCAGCTCCAGTCACTGACCCAGCAAGCCTCTCCAGAGCAGAAAGCTACAGTCTGGAATGAGTACAGGAAAAGGTGATTGCCTCCAAGAATCTTCCTTAAGCTTATCTCACCAACACAGAATGAATGCAGGAAAAATGATCCATAAGTTGTTCATTCTCACCTTTTATACCCCTTTTTCTACATCACTTCCTGCCTCTCCCTATCTTCACAGGAACCCATCACAGCTTTTCAATATGACCATCACAGTAGACGGGAAGGTGTGGGGGAGGCACACCAGTGCTTGTGGCCTTTGGAGGTGTGAGCTTTCTCTAGTAAGTGATTTGTAAACTCTCTTAGTGAATTGCCAAGTACTAATAGGCAGGAGCATTTCAAATTCTTGATTTGATTAAATTAAAGGTTGCTGATTGATTACATTAAAAATAAACTAAAAGAGTCTAATTCTCTTTTCACATACCTATATTATCTCATGACATAGATAAAAATTTCAGATAGAACAGGATTCAGCACAAATCTCCAAAGCTCTTGAGAGCTAACCACTCTACAAGCTACTATTAAACTCTTCAGAATTACTCAAGCAGCACTAAAATGTTCTAATTGCATTTACCTAACTGTTGTCCTGTCTCTCCTCTATCTGTCTATCTTGCTGGAAGGATATTTAGGAAGTTCATTGATCAGCCTTAAGGATTAGTTTTTGTTTCACTGATGGACACACCACTGGGACCACTGACTCTCCTCTCCCAAATAAAGACTTCCCTGGTAACAGTTACATGTTTTCCATGAAAATCAGTCAGCATTCTGGCTACTTGTGAGCCTCCTTTACATCTCTAGCCAATGACTGCTCTAATAAGGAGAAATGGTTCACCATAATTAACAGAAGGGCTTTCCATAGGCACCATATTTCTATGGTTTCTTTCCAATATGAAGGAAATTTATCAAGGAGTCCCTTCCAGAACAAAGTATTGCTTCAATGATTAGATTAATGAGGTTCTCTCCATGAAGAATTCTTTCATGTTGACGAATCAGTTGTGATCCAGAGTGATGGATGACTTTCCACATTAATTACATTCCTAAGATTTTTTTTTAACATGAATCTTTTTTTCACACAATGAAAGATTTTTATTTTGGAAGGAAGCCTTTCCATTTTCATTGAACTCATAGGATTCAGAATGAATCCTCTGATGGTGAGTCAGTGCTGAGCTTCTAGGAAAGGCTTTCCCACAACATATACATTCATAAGGTTTCTCTCCAGTATGAATTCTTGAATGTTGGGTCAGTGAATTTCTCCAGAGAAAACGTTTCCCACAGACATTGCACTGAAATGGTTTTTCTCCAGTATGAATTTTCTGATGTCGGGTCAGTGAATTTCTCCAGGGAAAACCTTTCCCACAGACTTTGCACTGAAAAGGTTGTTCTCCAGTATGAATGCTCTGGTGTGCAGTCAGTGACCTTCTCCAGAGAAAACCTTTTCCACAAAAGTTGCATTGAAAAGGTAGTTCTCCAGTATGAATCCTATTATGGTAGATAAGATAGTGCTTTCTAGAAAAAGCCTTTCCACATTCACTGCATTTGAAAGTTTTCTCTCCAGTATGACTACTGAAGTGAAATCTAAGACTTGACTTTAGGCAGAAGGTCTTTCCACATTCACTGCATTCATAGGGTCTCTCTCCAGTATGAATTCTACTGTGATTAATAAGTTGATACTTCTGAGAGAATGTTTCCCCACATACATTGCATTCATAGGGTCTCTCTCCAGTATGAATTCTACTGTGAATTGTAAGATCATACTTCCGAGAAAATGCTTTCCCACATACATTGCATTCATGAAGTCTTATTCCTTCATGAGTACTCTTCCTGTGTCTTGAAAGGTGAGAGCTTGACCGAAATGTCTTCCCACATTCCTTGCATTCATATGGTTTCTCTCCAGTATGACATCTCTGATGTAAAATTAGGCTTGTGCTCCGAGAAAAGGCTTTCCCACAATCACTGCATTTAAAAGATTTCTCTCCAGTATGAATTCTGCAATGTGTTTTAAAAGCCCCCTTTTGCTGGAAGGCCTTTCCAAATTTCTTGCATTTGTACCGTCTCTCTGTACTCTGAAGATGGGAGTCATGTTTAGTAAGACCCATCTTCCTATGTTTAGTCAATTCATTACACTTTTTTCCCTTATCAGTTGTCTGGTGCAGACTAAGTTCATTATTTTGAAGGAAAGAATTCCCCCTTTCAGGAACTTCCTCTTCAGAATGAATTCCATGGTTTTTTATGCAGCCCAAATCATGACCCAGCACTTTCTGACATTTGTTAACCTTAAGACTCTTCTTCCTGGAACAGATTTGATGATATTGTCCTCGGTTTGAATACATGGTGGAACTCCCTCTCTGGCTATCTCCTTTCTGGCACTTTATAACTACAGATACTCCCTCTTGTGGAAAAAGGTCTGGTCCTGGGCTAGAAGTCTGACTGTATTTACTACATTCAGAGACTCTGGCCTCATTGAGAGGTTCTATTTGGATTATTTTTATTCCTCTAGAAGGTTTCCCCTGAATGCTCTGCTTTTTCTTCAACCTGCCATCACACTCCCAGGCTTTCTCCATGTTGCAGACACCTGGATCATCCTCCAAGAACTTTTCCTGGGATAAGACTTTCAGCAAAATACTCATCCTGGGAGCTGACTCCTTGGTCTGAGGCCTAATGTCCCAAACTGAAAGAAAGAAAGAGTGTAAACATACCATTTCCTAGGATTAACTAGCTTTTGTCTACACATCACTTTCCCCAATAATCATGCTGCTACAAACACTGTATTTGTTGTTTTTGTGTAAATGGAAATCAGTTAACATGCCTTCTAAAATTTCTTTGCATTTGCCCAGCTTATCCTTAGATATGGGCCAATAATATTAAATTAGCTAAAGGTGGAAAAACTGATGCAGGGACCCCAGAATCAATGAAGATGGGGATGATTGCTGGCTTCCCTAAACCAATATGAACAATTTAACCTGGAATATACTTGTCTATGCATGTTTATATGTGTGTGTGTGTGTGTGTGTGTGTGTGTGTGTGTATATTATTAATATCCATTATACATACACAGACCACACACACCTAGCAAAGCCCTCAACTGAATTAGACTTCTCGAAGGAGTCATGAGAATATGATCACAGGGTCTAAGAAAAAGAATTCATGTTACACTGAAGAATAACAAACCAAAGCTTCACCCACAGAAAAATTGCATTCCCATATTATGAAGGCATCGGCAGAACCTGACCATTTCTATTCATATATTTTGAGGTAAAATTACCCAACAAAGTAGAGAAGGAGGCAGGAAGGAATTCTCTGAGGGTTCTATGGCCGGGAGAGGAGTTCCTGACCCAAAAGGTCACTGAGGGGATCACCCAGGAGCCCATTTTCTGTGGGCTGAGAGATGCATGACCAGCAGAGCTGTGGATGGGGTGTCGTGTCCTCACCAGGGCCTGGCAGTCACTCACTCACTCACTCACCCGGCCAGCAGCTTCTTAGGACACCACCAGTTGGAATCCAATGTGGTTCTCCTGACTCCAGCTCAGAAATCATCACATCCTGGTGGGAATCAGCAAGGCCTGGTCATGGGAAAGGGCAGAGTGATGAAGAGGGAGGATGATCTCAGAAACCAAACCTCTCAGACCCTTAGGAACAAGCTAGTAAAGGAGCCTGGGAGCCATGGAGGAGCTTAGAGAAAACCTCAAGGCTGATCTGGTTTGTTTTCCTGGGAAGACACGGGAATGGAACAAGGAATGGAGAGGGGTTCAGAAGGACGAGGGGATCATTTGATCCATTCAATACTGAGGTATCTGGAGCTTCCCTGACTTCAGGTACTTCCCCTGAGCCTTTAGAAGGCCCCTGTGGCCTGAGGGAGCAGAGCTGGGCTGGGACCACACAGTGGAGCACTTGGTTCCTGGACAAACAAGACAAGAGCCTTTCACAGCAGGGGCAGCCTGGCTTTTGGCCTGGTTAGGATAAGA